>NC_061864.1:43249384-43414093 GCF_907164915.1 Impatiens glandulifera
AATCCTTTCTCTAGTGTTGATTCTTCAGCAATTGAGTGTACATTTAATCAGACTTCTGTTTTGGGAGATAATATATCTGTTGATGAAGATCAAAGACCTACCATTTCCCTAGTTAAAGATAGTGATATGATTGGACACCTGAAAAAAAAGGACCATATTGATGTCAGTGAAACTGTCACTGATGTTGTAGGAGTTAACATTAGCGCAGCCAATTTGCTGGACGGGAATGGGAAAACCGAATCTCACATGAATCTTGTTTCTAATCTAGCTAAAACTGATTGTGACCGTGTAGGACCAGGTCCAGAAGGGGAGACTTTGCTGCTCCAGAATAATCTCATTCAAGGACCCACAGTAACTGCAGCAACTAGCAATCTAAACATTAGTCCTGTTAAGAAACAACCACATAGGAAGAGGGAAACTGAGGATACCGAAATTGATTCGTTGAAGTCAACCTGCTATGATTTCAGCCTGACTGTACATAGCCTTTTACATCAAGAAGAGGAGAAATCCAGTTGTAGGGACAATGATGATGGGCATGGTAGAAACAAAAGAGACTATGCTATGCTTTCAGTCGGTGAATCTGTAACAGGAACTTCTCCCAGATGTAAGAAGACAAGGTATATCAGTGCACCTGTTTCAAGCTTCCCAACAGTATCCCAGATCCGTGATGGTCCTAGTTGCACCGAGGAATTGACTTTCGACTCTGATAAGTTTTATACTGAGACAGAAGATAGAGTTAATGAATCTAACATCAACATATCAGATTCATTTGTGCTTGGGGACAATGAAATAGGTGATCCTTCACTTGATGTTACTGATATGACAGGAAAAGATGTTATCTGTATTGATTCAAAACTTGATCCAGAAATAGCTCAGATAACATGTCTGGATGACCATAACAATGTTGAGCATTCCCTAAACTTTTCTACAATTAACAGTTGTTGCCAAAACAACAATTCTTCCATACGTCAAATAGAGAGTACTCCTGAAGCAAACACCACTCTTAAGATCAATTATTTTGATGCTCATGGACAAGATGAACATCATAGACAACAATATGCAGATATGGAGTGTGACAACGTTTTGCCTGACAAAGATGGTTTACCTTCTGTGTCAAATTCTCCATCTCTATATTTGGATAGAAATGAAGCCTCTACTGCCTTTCCTAATAGAGCATCTCCCGACACCTTGTTCACAGGTGAGGAGGATTCACAGTTTGTGGAGCAAAACTTTGAGATTGGGAATACAAATTTTGAGAATCTTGTTTCTGAAAGTAGGACACCTTTGGTATCTTTTGAAAAAATTTCAATAACTAGTATGTGCAGTCCGAATTTAGGCAATACAATGGTGAGTTCGCACACAATTCCTACTAAGACCGGGCATTCTCTTCTGCAACCTACTCCAAGAAGCAGGACACTTAGAAATAATCATCTGAATGATGCAATTCTTAGAGTCTTACCCGGTTATTCAAAACTAAAGAAGGCAGTTCCCCCAGACAATAAGGTGAAATCCCGAACTAGCTATCGAACAGGAAAACCTCCTTCCTTGCCTATCTGTGGAAAGAATAACTTGAATGCTGTTTCTTTGCAAAAGCAGTTGCCTACAAATAATGAAAAGGTTCACAATGCTTATGTTTGGAAAGGCAACAGTATTGTGAGAAAACTTTATACTGTTCCTGCTAAATCTTTGAGCTCGCCTGGACTTGAAAGCAGTATAAATGGGTTTAATTCATTGAACTGTTTGAAATCAGAACTCCTTCAACAGCCAAAGACACCGTTACTCAGAAGTAAATTATTTGATTGCCCAAATATTTCCTCACAGAATTCTGCATCTGTGCAAGTGATAAATCCTCCTGCAGAGACTTCTTCTGAGTTTATTTTGGGTGTTTTGGAACAAGAAGAAAATGCCAGTATCCGGAATCCTTCACAAACTCCTCAAAATCAAACATGTGTGACTGGAAGTCACAATGTCATAAGCAATGAAAGCTCAAAATCTGGGATGGGATGGAAGATGATATGCATGAAATCAAATCAGTTAGTTGCATCATCTAGTCCTACTGATCTGTCTGTTCAGAATTCAGTACAGACTGATGTTTTGCCTTCTTTTGATGGTTATGTCAAGTGGAAGGAAAATCATCTCAGAAGACCACTTGAAGACCAAGCACCGAAAAATATAGCCCTTCGTGATGCTTCTTCCAATGAGACTTGGCCTGTAAGAAAAAATGTTAGGCGTTATTGTGTCTTCAGTAGGAACGTTTTGGCTTGTAGAAAAAGAGATGCAATTTACACAAGGTCCAAGCATGTCTTCTCTGGTGGGATGTCCACAATACTGAGTATTGGTGGGTCTAGTTTCGAAAACACCACAGGGAAGAGGATGTACAGGATTGGCTCCTTCTATTACAAAATGGATCTATCAAGACGAACTCTCCAAAGAATTTCAGGTAGGCTTCTCATCATCCTTTATTTAGATAATATATTATATATACATGTGGGTTCTAGTTTTTCTAAACATAAAACAGGAAGAAGCAAAAAGGGGAAGGTAGATTAGGTTGAATTGGAGACTAAACAAACCCTAGTTGAAATTTGTTTCAAATGGAAAAAAATAATAGTATTTCACCTTGAGGAGAATCAATAGCTTAACTAAGAGCTTGTTTCATTTTGTTTTTTTTTTGTGTGAAATGTATTTTTTGATGAAAAGTTGATTATTTTGGTTAAATGATTAAAATATTCTTTATATTTCATATTTTAAAGTATTATAAAAATTAAAATAAGGATATTTTAGTTGTTTGTTTGATTGGTAAATTGATCAATGATAGGATAAGGGGTTATAAATCCAAATAACCCTTCATCAAATAAGGCCAAATGCTTTTAAGTAGCCTGAGTATCCTTCCTCAATTCCTTTAGTTAATGTTTGTTATCCTTGTGTAGGCGACTTATCAGGCTCGGGTAAGAATCATGCTGGAGCAGATACAAAAATATGTGTTGTTCCCCAAAGGCTCCATATTGGCAATGATGGGTATGCTCATTATATCTATTAATTTTCAAATTATGCTATTTTTTTATTCTGTCATTCAGTTGGTCTTCATTTCTAGAGCATTTTATGCATAGTCATCCTTTTTAGTAGCAGATACAAGCGCTTAGGAAATGGAAATCAGCTTATTCGATATCCCAAAAGACGAGCGCGGATTTTAGCAAGTGAGATAGTAAGATGGAGTTTGCACACTGCCAGATTGTGTCTTGCCAAGAAAAACACATATTGTCATTTCTTCACGAGATTTGGTAAATGTAATAAAGATGATGGAAAATGCCCTTATATTCATGACTTATCTAAGATTGCAGTTTGTACAAAATTTATTAAGGGTTCATGCTTCAATCAAGGCTGCAAGTTGACTCATAAGGTATCTTGCCTTTGTTTAGAAATTTATTTTTATATTTACCTCAATTCACCTTGGTTTTGTAATTTTCAATGTACAGGTTATTCCTGAAAGGATGGAAGACTGTTCTTATTTTCTTCAAGGTATGTTTTTGCCTTAGTGGTTTGTCTATAAAGTGGTGCAAGAGGTTATGGAATCTGATTTATTTATTTTTTTCATTGACAGGGTTATGCTGCTACGAGAACTGTCAATATAGACATGTAAATGTGAACCCAAATGCCCCAACTTGTGAAGGTTTCCTTAGAGGCTATTGCTTGCATGGTGATGAGGTATTTTTTGTTTGCCCTTAGTTTACTTTTTATCTTTGAATTAAATGTTAATGTTTGTATTAATAAAGTTGTCCCGAATTTGTGACTTTTACTATACAAACAATGAGATAGCATAAAAGAAGGGATTAGGTAAAAGTCTCTGCCAACTCTAGAGATAACTTTCGACCTTTGATTTGGTCTTTTGTTTTCGGAAGTGTCTTTTTCTTTTCAAATCTCAAAATATTCACATGATCTTTTTAATTCAACACCCAATCTTTTGGTATCATAATCATAAAACCAAATCTACATTTTATTTTTATGTTTTTCAAAAATCTCAAGAAAATAATCTCGATTATGATCTAGAAAATAATCTGGATTGAGATTTTTACAATAAAATTTGATCATGATCCAAAAATCTTATACCAAAAAACAAATAATTATCGATTTCAATTTCACTTTGGTGATTTTCCAATAGGATCGAGATTGTAATTGAAACTGTGACAAAATACCAGTTTTCAAATCTCCCTTCAAATAACTGCTAGAATACTACACATTTCCTGACACGACTTATTTATTGTATCATCATATCAACTTCTTTTATATTTGGTATTGTTTTCTGTTTTGTTAGAGTATTTGATATATTGATAATATGTATGCTAGACATCATATTTTGGTAATGTTTTGTGTGCAAGACCTTACTACATTGCAACCTTGAATATTATATATTTTTTAAGGGGCGAAACACATGATAACATTACTTGTTGAAAAACTCAATTAATATTTTATTCGATTTGTTTATCTCTCAAACTTTGCAGTGCCGGAAGAAGCACAGCTATGTTTGTCCGGTCTTTCAATCCATTGGAAGATATGCAGAAGGCTCCAAGTGCAGACTCCACCCGAAAAGGCGTTTGAAAGGAAAGAGAAAGATAAGGAAAAACGACACCAAAGAATCAAACAATGCTGAAGGGCAATACTTTGGCACTAGTACTTGTATTGACAATGCTGATTGCAGCAGATCAACAACAGATCAAGTAAACAAGGATCTTTTCTTCCAAGAAGGAAGGTTGGCCGATTATATTAGCCTCGGTGTAGAAGAAGTCTTTAGTACTATAATTGAGGATTCAAGCTTATCTTCAGATATGGAAACACAAATAAAACCCGCATTTGTTCTTAATAGAAGTTCGGCAAAGGCTACTACTAGGTTTCTAGGTTAAGTTTTTGGTTTGCATTTCTTTTGAATAATATAGCTTGTAAAGAAGTGCTTGAGAAACAAGCACATTTACTAGTGAAGTTGGAATGTAAGTAAATATTGAAAACATTATATTTTATTTTGTCACAATTAATTTTACTCTTTAATTGGAAAACCCTACTTCAACCATTGCAAATCTATCTACCAAGGTTACTTAACTTGCACATGTTCTGATGGGGGAGCTAATCCATCTAATGCTGGATTCTCTCTAAGCTTTCATTCATAATAGATTCTTCCTCTTGCAACTGTTATTTTAAAATTTTCTTCTCGATAAAGTTTGTAATTGTTAGGAAAAAATAAACAGAATCTATCCGCCAAAATCTATGCGACATTTGAACTTATATATAATTTAATTAAGCCCAAATTATTTGGGCGGTCTTATCGCTCACTTTTGGTCCTCAAATTAATTTTTAAAACAAATCGACCTTCAACTTTTAGAAAAGTCATTAATGGCCCTCCCGTTAACTTTTTGGTTAAACATAACGGTTTAGACTTAAAATATATATTTTTTATATATTATCTTTAATCATTATTTTTTATATTTATATATATAATTATTAAATCACTTATATATATATATATTTTATCATTAATTTTTATATTTATATAATTATTAATCTATTTTATATATATATATATATATATATATAGAATATTTAGAGAGAGAAAATTGTGGAGTATATTATTACTGTTTTCATTACATGGGAGGTCTAGTGTTTAAATAATAAATATTACATTTACAAAAAGGAAATCAATTAAACAATAAAATCATTTAGTTGATTTGACAATCAACGGCCAATTAACAAATCAATTAGTCTAATTGATTGATTTGCTATTGACTTTCTCAACCTTCCATTCTCGGTCAATTAGTAACTCAATTAGTCTATTGATTGATTTGCTATTAATTTTCCAAATTTGAGAAATAATTCTACACTCCCCCTCAAGTTGGGTAGTAGATATTGAACGTGCCTAACTTGCCACATAGTTCCTCAAAATTCGGTTTGGGAAGAGCTTTGGTGAGTATGTCAACCACCTGATTGCGAGATGTAATGTAGAGAGGTGCAATAGAGCCTTTATTTATATTTTCTGAAATAAAGTGACGATCAATTTCAATGTGTTTGGTCCTATCATGATGAACCAGATTCTTTGCAATACTGATTGCAGCTTGATTGTCACACATCATTTGAATAGGTCCATCTGGAGGCAATCCTAACTCTTCAAGGATGCGGCGTATCCAAATTCCTTCACAAATTTCGAGTGCAAGAGAACGATACTCAGCTTCGGCACTACTCCGAGCGACAACAGATTGTTTTACTTCTCCATGTGACGAGGTTGCCCCAAACAAATGAACAATATCCAGAGGTGGATTTTCTGTCGGTAATGTCCCCGGCCCAATCGGCATCGGTGAACACACGAATTGACTTGTCGTCGTTACGTGTGAATATAAGTCCTTTTCCCGGAGAACCTTTTAGGTACCTTAGAATTCTGAAAATTGCGTTCATATGATCTTCGGAAGGGCGATTCATTATTGGCTAACAACGCTCACTGCGAAGCAAATGTCAGGACGAGTGTGAGATAAGTACAGGAGTCGCCCCACGAGTCGCTGGTATCTACCTTTATCGGTTGGAGTATCGTCATTGTTATTTCCAAGTTTGTGGACCGAGTCCATAGGGGTGTCGGCAGGCTTACATCCAAGCATAACAGTTTTCATTAAAAGGTTTATGGTGTATTTCCTTTGAGTTAAGGAGATCCTCTTCTTTGATCGGGCAAGTTCCATTCTTAGGAAAAACTTGAGGGGTCCGAGATTTTTGGTGTCAAATCGGCTATTTATGAACTCTTTCAAATTTTGAATCTCTTTTTCATCGTCCCCGGTTATTATTATGTCATCAACGTAAACAATGAGGATTGTGATCTTTTTATTCGGAGCAATCTTGACAAACATAGTGTGGTCGGCTTGACATTGAGAGAAGCCATTCTCGATGATGGAGATTGAGAATTTTTCAAACCATGCTCTTGGTGATTGTTTGAGACCATATAGAGATATATGGAGGCGACACACTTCGTTAGGTGAAACATTAATACCAGGAGGCACTTTCATGTAAACTTCTTCTTCAAGGTCTCCATTTAGGAATGCGTTTTTTACGTCGAGTTTATATAGTTCCTAATCTTTATTAGCCGCTAAGGATAGAAGTATTCGAATGGTGTTGAGTTTTGCAACAGGCGCAAAAGTTTCGAAATAATCTATCCCATATGATTGGGAAAATCCTTTGGCAACTAGACGAGCTTTGTACCTTTCAATCGATCCGTCTGAGTTATGTTTTGTCTTGAAAATCCATTTACATCCGATGGATTTCTTTCCCTTTGGAAGCTCACAGAGGGACCATGTATGATTTTTTATAAGTGCATCAATTTCTTCATTAACGGCACGTTTCCATTCTGGTTGTTCGAAGGCTTCATGAATGGATGTAGGTATTTTCACGTTGTCGTAGTCGGCAATGCTGGCCCGATATGGTTCCGATAGACATTTGTATGAAACAAATTTTGAGATCGGGTGATTTGTGCATGATCTAACACCTTTCCAGAGAGCAATGGGTAAGTCAATTGTAAAATTATCATGATTAACTGTCGTACCTGAAATTTCTGTTGGACTCAGACCCGAGGGGGATTCATGGACTGGTGCAAGTTGTGTTTTTCGTCGAACGTAGACTTTTAGCTCTTTTTTCGAAGGAGGTGGATGTGAGGTTGGTGAAGAAGTGGTTGTGGGTTCGGGTGCAACTTCGAGAGATGGATGTGAGGTTGGCGAAGAAGTGGTTGAGGGTTCGGATGTGACTTCAATTGGAGATGATATTTCAGGTATTGATTCGGGTGTAGGTATAAATGTATTAGTGATAGTGTCTTCGAAAGGACCATCATATTGAGAATTGTTGAGATTCTCCCCCTCAACATGGTGGTAGAAGGGTTGATCTTCAAAAAATGAGACATCCATAGAGTAAAAAGTCTTTTTGGAGCGGGGACAATAGCATTTGTACCCTTTCTGATTTGGTGAGTATCCTAAAAAAATGCATTTCGTGGCTCGAGGGTCGAGTTTATCGCGATTGTGGTTATGAATGTGGACAAAGGAGGTGCATCCAAAAAACTTTGCGGGAGTGTATTTGGATGCGATTTTGGAATCGGGAAAGATTTTTAAGAGAATTTCAATTGGACTTTGGAATTGGAGAATGCGTGATGGCATACGGTTGATAAGGTAGGCAGCGGTGGATATGGCATCGCCCCAATATATTTTTTGGAGCATTTGAGTCGACTAGAAGGGATCGAGTTACCTCGAGTAGATGATGATTTTTTCTTTCGGCGACTCCATTTTGTTGGGGAGTATCAACACAAGAGCTTAAATGGATGATGCCTTTTGATTTTGAGAAATAATTCTACAATATATATTATTTATTTTTATCTATGCATATATATCCCCAATTATGTCTTCGACAACGCGTGGAATCTCCTCTCAATCATAACTCACTTCGTAACCACGGTCCTCACTTCGTAACCACAGTCGAAATTGTCGCTTTCTTCTTCCTCTTCCTTAGAGATATGATAGGATAGATATGTATAGATAAAAATAAATAATATATATATATATATATATAAAGATTTAATAATTATATAAATATAAAAATTAATGATAAATATATATATATATATAAGCGATTTAATAATTATATATAAATATAAAAAATAATAATTAAAGATAATATATATAAAAAATATTTTAATCTTAACCTATTATGTTTAACAAAAAAGTTAACGGCGATTTGTTTCAAAAATTAATTTAAGGACTAAAAGTGAGCGGTCAGAGTAATTAGAGGACCGCTTACATAATTTGCTCTTTAATTAAATATTATACAAGTTAATCATAAATATTGATGAACAATCATATCTAACAAAAGAGATTGGAGATGTTTCTCTTAAATGTCCTTAGGTTGTATATTGCTAGTTACATTTGATTATAATGTCTAAGTTGTGCTTGTTTTCTTGCCAACTTGGTTGTTCCATTCGGTTAAGGAAAAATGTTTGAGGTCCTTGTTTCAATTATACAAGCATTCTTACCAAAAAAAAATTCATGTGTTTTTTAGTTCTCTATATTCTTTTTGTAAATCATAAGATTAGTTATTTTACTTTGTTTATGGTTGGATGTTCTGTAAATCCTTTACAAATCATAATATTAATTATTTTTTTTATTCGATATTTTATCTTGAATAACAGAAAATATATAAATACAATTTCACAAAGAAATGAAATAAAATAAAATGTACAAGAACAAAATTACCAAATTTGAGAGTTTGGTTCAAAGCATGTGCGCAATCTCGGAAAACTCTTGTCCCGGAAAAAGCTCGAGTTACGAGAAATTTAACATCGATTTGCGTGTTAGGCATCTTTTAAAATAAAATATTATTTTAAAAGATTTATATGAATATGTGTCATGACTTTTAAAATTATTTATAATAATAATTAATTAATTTTTATCAAATTTCAAATAATCTTTTGGATTTGAAGTAATCAAATTAAAATTTGATTAAAGAAGCCTGTTTTTAAAATTAATTAAAAATAATTAATTTAAAAAGATTACTTATTTGATAAAGAGTATACGTATACAAACCTATTTTTAACTAGAGTTTCGTTTTGGTTCGTAGTTTGGTAATACTAAAAAAATGCTTTCGCGCTACATGCTTTGTACACGTTAAAAACGGTCTCTACTTTATAAAATACTAGTTTTTGAAAATTGGTTGTATAACATTTTATTTTAATAATATGTTCTTCTAGTCCTAGACATGCACGTATTTTCGTGTATTTAAAATTATAAAAACAAGATTTAAATGCTAGTACCTGTAGCCGATGACGATGACTATGGATGAATATACTTGAAGTTGGAGAACACTTTTTAATTCTTAGGGAAGCTTTCTAAATGCTTGAATTAGAGCCTTATGGTTTTATATGAAAATTCCGAAATTCCAGAAAGCTTGAAGCATTAATGATGAATATTGTTCAAAGTTTGATTGAGGGTTTAAGAGTGGATCTATTTCCTTCGGTTTTCTTAAGTGTGGCTATTTATAGCCTTCCCAAGTCGGTTTGTGAAACAAGTGGATTGGATTAATTCAAAAATCATCAATGGTGTTTTTCTGTTCTTCATCCTACTTGCCCAATCAAGCCATGATGAGGCCTATGACCATAAGAGAAATGATCACCGTGGTAGGGTGATCATTTCAGTTTTCGAATTATTTGTTTTGTTGGACTATCAATGGAGTTCCATATTTGACAAATCAAGGATGCGATATGTTCTTATCATGTTCGTTGTCGCGAGGAAAAAGACCAACAAGGCGTGAAATGACGTCGTTTCGGGCATAAATACGAATGTGGGATGCTTCGTTGGCGTTCCTTCTACGTTTTGTCCGTGATTGGGAATTTTGTCGCGTTTCGGCTAACGACGTTGAGGCGCCTGTTTGCTGATATGGTGCTGCGCGGAAGCATTCTTCTTCCGTTGCAATGGTCGATGAAGATGGCTCATATGCGTTAGAAGATGATTCAGCACTCATCCGAAGGTTGTGGCTTCTGTTGTAGCGATCCATTCAGATTACGGCCACACAAGATCACATACAATTTTTAGCTTAAAGGTTTGTTGAAAATTGATTTTACTTTTACCATTTTGTTGTTGTTTTACAAAATATTTTTAATGAATATGACATTTATTTTGTCAATCTATTTTTTATATGTTTTGGAGTTTAATAAATAATTTATTTGAAATAAAATGGGTACAACATTTATCCCTAAATTATTTATTTTAATTTCTTTGATTTTTTAAAAATTAATTTAAAATAAAATGAATATACCTTTTATCTTAAATTATTTTATTTATTTTCTTTGGTCATTATTTTTAATTATTTAGAATTTAATTATCACAATAATTAATACAATTAATAAATTAATCATGTTTTGGCCTTAATTTTAATTATTTTGAATTTATTTATTCAAAATAATTATTTTAAAATTTATAAATTGGGTATGTAAAATTTTAGTGCTTATAATGTGCTTCATAAATTTCTCTTAAAATAGTTCACCATCTCCCCTTGTGTTGGAGCTTATCGTAGATGACTGTCTCTTAAGGTACAACAATTATTGACATATCTAGACTTTTGACATTCAATCTTATCAATTGATACTCGATCTTATCCATTGACACCATAAATTCACATTTGAATTTGGTGTGAATTTATATTTATTTAGATTAAATTATATTTAATTTATTTATCTAAATTTACATTTCTATTTAATTAATGAAATTAGTTTAAAATTTTAACAATCCCCCATATTATTGGAAATATAAAGATTAACTTGGTGAAAATGTTCAATAGTTGAATCCTACATATGATAGGTTGATGTAATCCTTTGAACCTTCCCTTATGAAAATATATAATTTTACTACTCGATTAATAGACACGATGTCCTTAAATTATTCTTCCATTTATGTAAACGATTACATACTTTGACATAGAATTATTTCTGATACATGTCAAACTTTCATGATTGTGACCATTATATTCATAAAACAAGCGTCAAGTTCTGTGAGAGAGTCTATAATTGACTCGTGCAATTCCTTCGAAGCGACCCTATTTCTCCCTCATATAGATGATCTCTTTGCACACAAAAATTATTAAAAACAATATGCTTATCCTCGTAAAAATATATATTGTTTCATTATAGGATTAATCATCAATAATAATAATCCAAGTCAGTACAATTATGTTGTCCCATTGAACCTAGTTCTTGGGATCTTTAGTGTACATATGTTAGGTTTTCCTTCATATCAACTTATATTAGGATTAACTTTTAAGACTTTCAAACTAACTCTCTGTTCAACATTTTGGTTAATGGATCCACAATGTTACCATTGACTAATATAATTAAATGTGATAACTCTATTAGAAAGTATAGTCTAATTACATTATGTCTAAGACGTGTACGTCAAGACTTGTCATTGACTCTAAATATTGTCCAATTTCAAATTACTATCACAATAATTAGAAATTTCCTTTTAGACAATCTTTGAATATCTTCTAATAAGCATGTACATTCATACATACTTATCTTCTAATAATTCTCATTTTTTTTAAATTTCTTTATTCTCCGTTCTCTCTTTTCTCCGCCTTCTCTCTAAACTAAACCCTAATCGACGACCAACCCTCACGAACGATGAATGGCGAACGATGAACATAATGACGGACAAAACCCGTTTTAATATTATGTGATTTATGTTCTTATTTCTATTATAGCTGAATGGAATGTTTTAGTGTTTAATTTTTAACAGATTCGAGACTTGATTCTTGTGATTCAATATGTTGTTGGTTGTTGTTGCACTTTGTAAGCTGTTGGTTGAATGCAAATGATGATATTGTTGTACTCTTTAGGTTGTTGGTTGAATGCAAATGATGATGATGAGGTTGGATGCGGTCTCACGTTGATTTGGTCTCGTCTCGTGATTAATGTGATTCGGTCTCGTCTCGTGATTAATGTGATTCGGTCTCGTCTCGTGACAGCAAGCTCGTGGAAAGTGAAAAGGCGACACGGTTGCAGTACACGAAGCGTGAAAGGGAAATAGGCGGCACAGTCACAACAAGGTTGGTCGCATCTCGCAATGACACGGTCGCATCTCGCGATGGCTTAGGCGGCATTCTTATTTTAAGATTTTCTAGTTTTTTAATTTTCTTTCAATTTTCTTATGTTTATAGCTAGTTTCTATTGAACAATGCGTTTGGTGTATGAATGTTAATGTAAATTAATTCATTTATTTTGTTATCTATCTATTTGATTATTAGTTACAATAAGCAGTAGCATTCTATGACCTATTTTTTATGGTTATAATTCAAAAATACCTAAATTTAAAAGATTAAGTGGAGTGAATATTGGTTATGACAAACTGATATTGATTAACCATTGATAGTGGTGATACTCCAAATACACAATTAAGTGATCAATTTACACATAAACAACACTCTCAATTACCAAACACAAGTCTTTTATAATAATAATTAAAGACAACAGAAAAACAAGCTTAATTTAGAGAGAAAATGATTGATGAATAAACTAAAGTAGAACCAAATTAAGCCATGGACTTGAAAGCTAGGACTAGGGGTGTTCATCGGTTCGGTTTTCAGGTTATTCGAGTTTCTCGATTCGGTTTCTTTAAATTATTATGTTTTTTAGTTAGTTCGAAAACCGAATTGAATTCGAATAAATTCTAATAAAATCGAACTGAATTTGAATTTGATATTTGGTTCGAATTTCGAATAATTCAAATTCGAACCGAATCGATTTCCATTTTTACTTTTATTGTTAAATTTTTAATTCAGATTATTTTAATTCGAAACAAATTTTGAATTATGATGTTGAACGAATGAAGATAGATCTTGAATTTGAAATAGGTGTTAAAAGACACAAAGATATATCAAGATTTCACAATTTTGACAAAGAAGAAACTAAGACATAACAAGATTAAATAGATCAAACCTAGAGATTTAATGGAAGCCTGTAGACTCTTTCATATGAGAATGGAAAAGAGATATAACTGAAGTCTGAAGGCTCTTTCATATGAGAATAAAGATGGAAGAGGGAGGTGACAACTAAAGATTAGGTTAATTTCATATGAAAGGAGGGAGATGACGACTTGAGATTATGTTAAGAGAATGGTGATAGGGAGGTTATAGATTATTTGATTAGGTTAGAGAATAAAAAAAATTATGTTTAGAATATATATGAAGTGGGCGGCTGAGAAATTAGGTTTAGAGAATAAAGATGAGGTGGGATGCGGCCTGTTAAAAAATTAGGGTTAGAGAATATAAATGAGGTAAGCGACGGCTAAGAAATTATGTTTAGAGAATGAAAGAGGATTTATTATATATACTAAATGATATAATATATAATAAAATAAATAAATTATTATATATTATATATAATAATTAAATATATATAATATATGATATATGATAAATTGTATATTATATATAATAAATAATAAAAAATGAATTCGGTTTTCGGTTTGGTTTTCGAGTTGAAACCCCAACTCGAAAACCAATTTGAAAATCATATTTGAATTCGATTTGGTTTTGAAATTCAATTTGAAAACTGAAAATGAAATTCGAATTCGGTTTATTCGAATTCGGTGAATTCGAATTCGGTCGGATATTCGGTTCAGACCAAATATTGAACACCCCTAGCCATGACTACTTGCATACTGTCCTACTTAACCAATCTCCATATTGCCTGCTCAAATGAAACCCCAACCATTGCGTGACAATCGTTTCGTCGCGTGACGAGCGTGTCGTCACGTAATGAGTGTGTCGTCTATTCGCCTTACACGTTTCGTATGCCGCAATCGTGTTGTGCCTCCGTGAATTGTTCATTATAAATGGTATGGTCACGTCTCGCAACGAATCGATTGTCTCGCGATGAAACGATTGTCTTGCGATCATACCATTTATAATGAACAATGTATCTATCAAAAAAAACAAACAATTATATATAAACAAAAAAACAAAAAACTATGACATGCTATCAAAACTATACAAACAACAAACAATGGTCGAGGAAGATGAGAACAAAAGTAAACTAGTTGCCTCCATCGTGCTCGTGCTCATGGTTGTGTCGTTGTGTCCGAAATGAGCACCATCTCCTCGATCTCGATAGCTCATGGTTTTCTTCGTTGTTTAGGGTTTGACTTTTTGTAGAGAGAAGGAGGAGAAGACCGGGAAGAGAGAAGGAGGAGAAGACGGGGAAGAAAGAAATGAAAAAAGGGGAAATTATATTAAATAGTAATGGTATTCTAGACTTTTCACAGGCCATCACGTCGCGTCACACGACGCAGCATCGCATGACGCGACGGGGGTATTTTCCTCCAAAAAATGAGAAGTGATCATTTACGCAAGTTTTATGGGGGTGCTGGTCATTTTCCCAGACATTATTAGGGTTATTTCATCAAATTTCCCCACCTAACAATTAAAAACTTATTTAAAAGCAAAAAATCCTTAGTCTTCTTTTCAAAACAAAAAGGAAAAGAATATGTCAAAATTAGTTTTTAAAAAAATCAATTTGTTAAAACTAATTTCTAAACTAAAGATTTTTTTTTATTTAAAATTTATTTTATAAACTTAAATCAATCTTGAATTTTAATTATAATTTTTTTTCCTCAAAACTAATTAAGTATTAAAAATAAAGTTTTTAAGTATAATAATAGCTCAAATTATTTCAATTTAAACTATTATCACCTTACTTTTATTAAAAATTCGAAATCAACTATTTTCTAAACTCGATTGGACACATCATTGGCTCCAAAAGTAATACTTATTTAATAATCTACAGGATGAGCTCGTATATAAATTTTGTTTAACAATAAACTCTGGATTTATTAAAAATATAAACTATATAATTGGGCAGTGAAAATGATTGTCTACACACATACTAAGAGTCTTTTAAAAAAAACATTAAATGAAGTGACGAAATTTAAAAAAGAAATAGAGAAACAAAAAATAATGCTTAGAGAATTTCTCAAAAAAAAAGAAACTAAAAAAGAATCATAACCCAAAATGAAAAAGAAAAATGATGAAACACCCTAAGAGAAACTCTTTATATTATATCTTTCGGGTCCCTTATTTTTAGGCATTTATGAGATTTGTACGCCAACAATCATCGAAATTGTTTGTGTACAAAAGTGCCAACTAAGGCCTAAAACAATTGTAAAGACTGAGTAGTAAATCACTCATAATGGAAATGATGCAACTAAAATCAAACTTGTATAATTAAGTGCTTGGCTCCATGAACTACAGAATCACAAAACCGATATACATTACAAACTTCAATCTACCAAGCTAACGTAAAACATCTATAGGTATTTTTTCACGTAACCCAAATTAATTAAGTAACCCAAATTAATTAAGTACGTATACTCTAACTAATTATGTACATATACTCAAGACTAATATTGTGATTTTAAGATGATGTAGTCATCCACCTGAGGAAGGATGTCAACCCCTTAACTATCCTACATAGTTGGTGTTCGGACTATAGTAGCGTGAGATTAATATACATTTTTCATCAATTCAAAAGATGATAAAGGGGTAGCGTGAGATTAATATACATTTTTCATCAATTCAAAAGATGATAAAAACCCCTTGGCTATTTCACGTAGATGGTCTTCGGACTTTAATAGTGTGAAATTAATATATGTGTAAGACGTTCACTCGCACAATGACGTAAACCCTTCGGTTATTTCACGTTGTTGGTTTTTGGACTATACTAGTGTGAGCTTAATATACTGTGTTTATCAATCCACAAGATGATAAAAACCTCTTGGCTATCTCACGTATCTTTTCTTCGGAAGATAGTAGCATGATATTAATATATTTGGAAGATGACGTGAACCTCGTACAGTATTTTGTAATGTCTTGATATCCATGATCGAACTAGACACTTACATTGCCAGTCACACCTTGTCCAAAGTTAAAAGATAATATTGCCATGTTTCACGACTAAAACATGATAAATATCTTCCAAGATCCGAATTCTCTGATAGGATGCCCGAAAGGCACCGGAGTTGGGATATCGTCGATCATGTGATCACTATATTTTATCTCTCCGCCTTTTCAACACTTTTATAAGTAAATAAAACAATTCCAAGTAAAATTATAAATTAGGTTGTTTGTAGATGTGGTGTCTGTTTGTCAGACTTTCATATTCATTTTTAAAAACTCGATTGTTATTTCTAATTTGGACCAAGAGGGACATTTTATAGACACCCACATTTTAATTTACACCATAAATTTTATAATTTTAAATATGTCATGGCTAGCAAATTATTTCAGAAAATATTTCTATACAGGTTTATTACACGGGATTAAAATAAATAATTAATTTGAAGAACACGTTTTTATCAATTGGACTCCAAAATAATTAAATTCCCGATTAATTTAAATAAAACGTAAAAATGGTATAAATAATTTAAAAATGGGTTAAAAATTGTAATTTTATCTACTATTTAAATGTGTTTTTGCCTTTGTTTTGCATATTAAAGAAAAAAAAAATACATAACTTGTCAAATAGGGTAGGCAAAGTAGAGCACCCATACCCCAAAAATTATTACGTGGTTGGATCTAAGTACAACATGCAAGCACCCCGGGCATATTGGTCAAGGCAAAAGCCTAGTCAATTGAGTGGAAGAGTCAAGGGGTCTAGGAAGGTTAACAAATGTGAAACACCCATAGCGATTGGAGAACGTCGATCGCTCGTTCGGCGATCCGGAATTCCTTCTTCCTTAATGCGAAAAACAACATGCTTTAAGCCATTTTGGAGAAAGGTAACTTCCTCAACTTAACATTATTTTTTTTCGTTCAAAAAGGGAAATTATCAAAAAAAAAAAAGGGAAATTATCACATAAGAATGTGATCATTTTCCTTAAACTCTCGTATGAACACTAAGGATCTGAAAAGATGTATTTGATTGGTGAACTTTTAGGAAGAATTTAGAAAATCCAAAAATTGAGGTCGTTGGATGATTGGCTCGAGGATGTTCTAGCTTTTAAGACCATTAGAGGGTCATTTCGAGTAGAAGGGGGAGTTAGATAGAGATGGAGGAGAAACAAAATTCTACCATTATTACACTTTCAGAGCTTTTTGGATTTTTCAGTTTTTGAGTTAGGAGTTTCCGTTGATCCAGATGGTGATTAGAGATTGTTCTTAAACTTCATTAAAGTGTGTAAGTGCTTAAACCATCTTCATTCATCGTGCAATGCTTTGTTTTTCCAAAAAATCAATAATGAAGAAAAATATCACTTTCTTGTTCTAATTAAGGGTGAGCATATTATGGGTTGACCCAATCCCAAACTCTAACCCAAACCAAAAATATAAATTTGGGTTGGGTTGAGTATGAGTTGGGTTGAGTATGAGTTGGGTTGAATATGAGTTATGTTTAATTTGGATTGGGTTAGGGTTACCCAAATTATATAAATTTAATTTAATTCTCCATTATTAATCCAATATAATTAATCATCTTCCAACTTCAATATATTTTCTTGATTTTTACTTCGTTGATCTCCATTACAGTAGAACATGTTTTTGACATGTTTAATATGTTCAATACATTTTTCACGTGTTTGGCACGTTTAACACATTTTTAACATGTTTAACACGTTTTCATACTTATAACATGTTTTTCACACATTTTTTACGTTTTTGACACCTTTAACACATTTTTGACATGTTTAACATATTTTTCACATTTTTGGTATGTTTAACACATTTTTGACATGTTTAACATGTTTTACACGTTTTCACATGTTTAACAGGTTTTTCACGTTTTTAATATATTTAACACGTTTTTTACACGTTTAACAATTTCTGACAAGTTTAACACGTTTTTGACACTTTTAATATATTTTTAGCACATTTAACATGTTCTGTTACGTTTAACACGTTGCCACGATTAACATATTTTAGACATTTTACCGCATTTAACACATTTTTTACATTTAACATGTTTTTGACATGTTTAACACGTTTTTAGTACGTTTAACACGTTTTGACAAATTTTTGGCACGTTTAACTAATTTTTTACAAATTAAACACGTTTTGGCACCTTTGACATATTTTGGCACGTTAAACACATTTTTTTGCAAAACTAACAAGTTTAACACGTTTTTGACACGTTTAACAATTTTCATGTTTTTGACACGTTTTTCACGTTTTTTGCACGTTTAACACATTATTGATATGTTTAACACATTTTGAGACATTTAACATGATTTTTACATGTTTGGCACGTTTAACATGCTTAATACGTTTTGACACATTTAACACGTTATTCACATTTTGGACATTTAACACGTTTTTGACACGTTTAAACTTGTCAAAATGTGTTACACTTGTGAAATGTGTTAAAATTTGTTTTTTTGGGAAAACAGTTTAACACCATTTCATTAAAAATCCCAAAAGTGTGAGAGGTCAATAATCAAAACTAGACAAACCCTAGTTTTGATTGTAAGATGACAAATAAAAGACTCAAAAGTTTTTGAATGGTGGTAGTCAAATCACATTACAAAACACATATTATAATGAACAAAGACTACAATCTAGCTATCCCAACATATGTTGTCTCCATATCCGCCTTTTAACCATATTGTCTTCTTCCACGTCTCATTCTTCTTGCATTCTTCATTAAGGGAGATTGAATTGAAGCTGATGATGATGTTTGTCTGCTCTTATTGTTTAATCTTCCTCTATATGAACTCGTACTAACATAATAAAATGTATTCTTCTTTAGGATTTAATGGCTTTTGTCACTACTTTTCTCTATTTCAGTTTTACGTGTTTGAGGATTAACAACCTTAGTTTTCTCTTTATTTTTTCTTCTCTGTTGTATCTTTGATTTTATCTTTTACCTCTTCATCTTCATTGTCTTTAGGTTTATCTTCTTCAGTATCCCCTATTTCATAAGTTTCGTTGATTTCTTCATTATTTGATTTTACCTTACTTTCTTCCTCTACATCATTACTTTCTTCCTTCTCTGATTCTTCCTTGATTTTTTCCTCTGTATTTTTTCCTTGCTGATTTTCTTTAACTTCCCCAATATGCTCTTTGATTCTTGATTATTCCGTTTTATTTTTCTTCTTTTATTCTTCTTGGGATTTTAGGATTTTATGCTAATCCTCAACTGTTTTTGTACATTTAGTGCTAGCATGTTGAAAAGTATTACAGAAAAAACACATGTCTGGCCTCCATTCATGTGAGATTTCTATGATTGTAGATTTTCTTTCCTGTCAACTATTGTCATGTTCTTTGGCAGCGTACTTCGAGGATGCACTTCAATGCTTATTCTGGAAAAGGTAAGTTGTTCTCCTCCTTCTGTAATTGGGTCCATTATAATGGTTTTCCTAATAAACTTGCAAAGTGACTTAAAGCTTCTGCATTGTACATGTGTGTTGGGATGTTCCAAAGCTTAAACCATATCTGAGCTGTTTCTTTTGGTTTTCTTAGCAGGTTCAATTTTTTAGAGCATCTCTCTAGTTTCATACAATTTGATTCAATATAAGTATGTCCATATTTCAGAATATCATCTAAGTTTGATTCCTTCTTGAACTGCATAAAATAGAGATCATGTATATTTGTAGAAATCTTAACTAGTCTCTTCTACTCTCATTGTTTCATTAAGGTTTCCTTGGTGACTCAGAATGATACTCTATTCTTCCATATATAGTTTCCAACCACTACATTTTTCTATTCTTTAACACATTTTTCCTCCACTTCAGTTGGCAGTTTAAATTCAAAAGGAGAATTGAGTACCTCCACTTTTGTTTTAACATTGTCCAAATAGATTTTTCCTTTATAAGCATGATCCTCTATTTTCTTTCCTGTATTATTTTTCCAGACTTCATTTACTCTCCAGCTAGAATTGCTCCTGATAGTATAGATCTTAAATTTAGGAGAATTCATCAGCTCCCTCATTGTTTCAACTGACCGGTTTACTATCTTTTCATACTCTTCCTTCTGTAGTAAATTCCAGTCCTTAAGATAGTGTACATTGAATTGGACAGTTGTTTGTTGTATTTTTTCTTTGTTGAGCACAATTTCTCCTTTCTTTGCGTGCATCAAGAGCTTTGTGATTTGAATTTTTAGTCCAAAGAGATTTGCTCTTTCATTGAAACTAACCTTCCAAATTCCTTCTTTCTTCCCCTATTTTCTTGCTACATTTTTCTTCTGAATTTTTATCAGCAATTGGTTCCTGACCTTTGTTGCATTCTTGTTTTTCCTGGATAGTTTCTTCAGAAATCCTATCAATTTCAATTTCAGCTGCCTCCATTAAACCTTCCATAAAAAATTCTTTTACTTTCTTATTCTTATTGCTTTTCTTTCTTCCCATTTTTAAAGAATAGAAAACAACAACAAAACAGAGCAATTATAGAACAGGATACACTAAAAACCTTAGCTATTGCATAATAGGGTAAAATAGAAACCCTAACATTCCAATCAAGTTTTGCAGCTGAATGAACGACCAAGTTATTAGAGTTACCGTGTCGTTTGTGTCGTTTGTGTCGTTTGTGTCATTTGTTTCGTTCGTGCCGATTGTGCCGATCGTGCCGAAAACGACTAGAAACCGCGAACACCACAAACAAACCGCGACCTTGAAATCTTGTCGATCGTGCCGATCATTCCGTTTGTGCCAATTGTGCCGTTTGTGTCTAATGTGTCGTTCGTGCTATTCGTGATGAGAGAATTGGCTGCCAGAAATTTTGCCATAATGAATTGTGTTAAAATTTGTTAAACATGCCAAAAACGTGTTAAGCATGCTAAAATATGTTAAAAGTGCTAAAAATTTGAAAAACGTGTTTAAGTGTAAAAACATGTTAAATGTGTTAAACATGTCAAAAACATGTTAAACGTGCCCAAAACGTGAAAAAATGTTAAATGTATCAATAATGTGTTAAACGTATTAAAAACGTGTCAGAACGTGTTAAATGTGTCAAACATGAAAAGTATGTTAAATATATTAAAAACGTATTAAACATGCCCAAAACATGAAAAACGTGTTAAACATGTGAAAAATATGTGAAACGTGTCAAAAAAGTGTTAAACGTATGAAAAATATATAAAATGTGTCAAAAACGTGAAAAAAGTGTTAAACGTGTTAAAAACTTGTTAAACGTGTCAAAATGTAAAAAATGTGTTAAACATGTCAAAACGTACCAAAAACGTGTGAAAATGTGTTAAAAATGTGTTAATTGTGTAAAACACGTGTTAAATGTGTTAAACTTGTCAAAAACGTGTTAAACGTGTGAAAAACGTGTTAAATATGTTAAAAACGTGTTAAACGTATAAAAATATGTTAAATGAGTCAAATACATGTTAAATGAAAAAATAAAAAATTAATTTGGGTTACCAAACCCATATTAGTAAATAATATAGATTGAGTAAATTTAATTTGGGTTGAATATTAGTTGGATTTACCTGTTTGCTCACCCTTAGTTTTAATTATCTAGTGTTCAATCTTATGATGTAGCTTAGTCCTTAATGTGTTATGCAATGATGGTTGATTTAGATGTTTAAAACAGGCTTAAGATAAAACTCTCAATTTCAAAATTTTAGAATTTAATTGTGCAGTATTTTTTAGTTAGAATGTTTGGAATGTTTATAGGTTGTTCTAAACATGTTAAACACATTCTAAATACAATTTAAGAACATTTGGTATACCTTAAAAAACCGCATAAGTCCCTCTATTAAACAATTACATTTTAACTTGTTAAAAATATTCGATTTATATACGGGATCGATCTGTGGTCGAAAAAAAAAAAATCATTTTTGAAATCTAGTCATTTGGTTGACTTGGTAAACGTCTGTCCTCGATTGCGGCCTAGTTTTTGTCCGATAAAACAAGCTAGCGTCTGAGTTTTATGTCTAGCTTTTCGACCGTAAAAACTAGCGAACCATCCAATTGAGAAATAAAGGGGGAGACTGAGAAAACTCCTCACCCGACCGAGGAACGTTGCATTGTTTCCAACCGAAAATTTCAAAAAACAAAGAGCACTGCGAATCAATTACGAACATCCTTCCCATAACGCAATAGCTATCTGCGCTGCACAACTGCACCAACGTGCCTTATTCTTCATTATTCACCTCGTCTTCCATCTGAGCACCAACGTGCCGTATTCTTCATTATTCACCTCGTCTTCCATCTGAATCTTCCCATTTGTTAGAAAATAAAAAAATGTTGCCTCCCGAGATTCAAACTCAAAACTCTTAGTCACCCTATAGTGACGGGACCAACTGAGCGAGGACCCACACATGCATCCAAACCCCAATGCCTATCCATGGTCAGCCCAAGGCCAAGCCCAAGCCCATGCCCATGCCCACGACCCATGCTTAGGTCAACCTATTGTTCGGCTCACCCATTTGTCCTTAGGCCCCGTTTATTTCACAAATTATTACAATTTTTTATTTTATGCATTTAATTGCTCTAACTATTTTAAAAAATTCATAAACTAATATTTCTAAAAAAACAAAAATAATTATCTTGATAAGAGAATGTTTGGGTTTTATTTTATTTTTAAACTAACATTTTATTTATTTTTAGGTACCCATTTGACATTGTTACTCACTTACAAGTATTTGTATATTTTTTAATATTTTAGACTTTAAATTTATGACAATAACATAGACACATGATTTTAGGAATATATTATATCAAACTAAAGCCATTTCTCATTCTTAATTAAGCACCTAACCAAAGAAACGAATCTCTAAAATGCGAAAAATCAAATAAAATTATTTTATAAACATTTAAATAATTGTAGAGCGAGAACTCAGCTATCTAGAGTTTATAATAATAATAATAAAAAAAAAAAATTGGTGTATATAAAACAAAAAGTTACTGGTAGAAAGACCATGGATTGGGCTAGTATTCTAAAATTGAAAAAATAAAATTATATAAATTATAAATATATTTTGTAACTAAAAAGCTTAACCAATATCATTTAAAACCAAACAAAGCATTTCTAAGTAGAATTGAACCCAACTTTGATACATTTAGCGTCTTAAGTAAAAAAATGAAGAGACCAATTTCTTCTAGATAATTGTTATCAACATTATTATTAATAAAAACATTTAAAAGGAATAGAGTGAATTCTAAATAAGTATTTTATGACATGAATATTTTACAACACAAATACTACCAAATAAAGTAAGTTTACAAAATATTAAAGAATGCTGGTCAGATAATAAATTATTCTGACTACATTCTACAACACATTGGCTACAACAACATCAGCAAACTACAAAAACCTCCTTAAATCCTTCCTTTCAATTTCAGTAATATAAAATATACCCAAAATAAACAAAGTTACCCATTATATATGGTAACCCCTACTTCAAGAATATCAGTTTCACCGCCTTTTATTACAACAATTCCTTTTCTTTCGAATATCTCCTGTTTCAGATTGTTTCTTCACAATCTCATACTTTCTTCTTACTCTTTGTATCCGCTGAATCCCAACTTTGCATACTTTACATAACCACTTCTCAATCGTAACAGTTTCGAGGGGAGGTTGCATGCAATATATATGACAAGTGTGATCACACGCATCACACAGAACAATCTTGTCGTCGTCTTTATTCGCAAGACAAGTCAAACAAATACAAGACGGGCAGTACCAACATTCACTGCTGTAAGTATTCATTTGCTTATCTGTCAAACATCTAACATGGTAGTACTTGTGTGGACAGTACATATGCCCACATACCTTAAAATCTTCTTCATTTTTCCCATTGCCTCCACAAATCAAGCAGTTGTATGGATCATCATCTGAAGTTTCTTCTTCAAACTTCATATTATCAGAAGCAGATGATGAATTTGGTTCATAATCATAGCACACCACACAATTGTTGTGAGCTGATTGAATGGCTGTGCATTTAGCACAGTACCAACTTATTTGGGCATCAATATCTTTAATAGTCGGCATTATACAAGAGATATGATGCATTTCCTCACATGAATCACAAACCAGACAATTCTTTCCTTCTGTTACTTCTCCACACAGATGGCAATCAAATGATCGATATACATCAGTTGGTTCCTCATAAAGAACCTGCTTTCAATTTAAACCTTGGATTCAAGAGCATGTACGGGTGTTTTTATGGAATAGTCAAGATTTTTTCAGAAAAAAACTTGTTTGATGAAAAACATCATTTGTATATTTTAAAACATTGTTAAAAAATAAATTTGAGTATTTATTTTATTGATGATGGGGGATATCCGGGTTATTTAGCATCAAACAAGGCAAAGAGATAGTTATTACCTCATCATCTATACCGTCGTAAAAAATGTATTGATAAAAAATATTAGTGCTCCAGCAATGGAAGAAGGTATTTCAAGAGAGCAATTATTTTATTTACCTGACAAGCAGCACTAGATTTCTCCACAAGACACTTTCCAGTATAAACCTTATCTTGATACTTGGCAGATGAATCAGCAGAATTCTTCCCCTTGTGCAACAACTCAGTCTTCGATTTTGATGAATTGTCATGTTTTCTCCTCTTGTATATTTTAAGGCCTTCACCAAATGACTCTCCTGAAGAATGCACATTACCATGGACACCAACTGCAATTTCATTCAGTCCACAGACAACCTTTTTCACATCCATAGAGCATGATGCCTCTCTAACCTTATCATCCATCCTAACCACTCTCATGGTAAAACTCAAAGCAACCAACCTTCGAAACGCGAAATTAGGAACATACCCAATATCCTAACTTAAACCATCCACAAAGTCAAATCATATCTGTAAGTACACAAAAATACTCATTTCAAACGAAAAATTAACAGTGAAAAGAAAAATCAATAGTCGGGAACAATACAAATGAAAATTCAAAAACAAGTACTTGGCACAGTAGTACTACTTCTGTGTATAACAAAAACTACATTCTTGGGTAAAATATAAGAGAGTAGAGATGCCGAAGGCCTTACCCAAAGTTGAGAGGACGAGATATGATAGAAAAATGAATCTTAGAACTGCAATAATCTACTAACTGTCAGCAATTTGGAGAGGGATTTATATAAATTTGAAATCAGAACGGGGTGTTGTTTCATCTTTAACCGTTGGTTCGCAACCACTTTTAGGAGTTTGTTTGATGAAGGCTTATTTAATCAAATAAATACTCAATTAAATTATTTAAATTAACTGTTAAAATATTAAAATATTCCTATTTTTTTTTTATATGTTCCCTCAAAATTTCAATTAATACATTTTTTTATCATTTTTTTTTCAAACAAAATAAAGTATTTGAAAAAAGGACCTGCATCAAACAACCTCTATTTTTTCACTTGTATCATGTTGCAAATCAACTGTAATCCAACGAATTTTTTTCATAAATATATTTTTGTTTGATGATGGGTTATTTGAAACTTTTATTAATTATGTTGAATTTTTTTTATTAAAATATATTTTATTTGAGTTTTTAATTATTTAAATTATTATAATTTTGTTTTGGGTTTAAAATTAAAATTATAATTAGATAGTTAAAATGAAATATATTGATTTTGATTTAAAAAAACAAATAATCCACATTATTAGCACTAAAAATTAAACAATAATTTATAAAATTAAATTAATTATTTAAAATTATTTTTAAATAAATAAAATTAAAATAATTAACTCCATTATAAAAACACTATTAAAACAATTAATTAAAATTAACTATTTTAATAATTAATCAAATTAATTTAGGGTTAAGGACAAAATAAAAAAATAAAATTTTTTGAGATAAATATTATACTCATTTTATCTTAAAATAATTTTAAAAAAATTAAAAGGAGAAAAATAAATAATTTATAATGAATTGTTGAATCCATTTCATATAAAAACAATTATTTATTTAATCTTAAAAATATTTTTAAAAGAATTACTAAAACATTAGTCGTGTATTAAATAGATCAAAATTAAAGCAAAAAAGGTGAATGACAAATCAATTTCAAACAAACCCTTAAGGTTTTAAAATAAAATTAAATCAGTAGCCGAAATTTTGTTCAATATCTACAACCGAAACCACAACCATCAGATGAACATTGGATTTTTATCGAACACCCATCAGTAGCACGCGTAACCCACTATAGCTGAGGAAACGTGTGTGCGCATCGCACCGAATTGACTAATGTTCGTTAACCAGATCGCTAACGGACCGCCCAAACACCAACGATAATTGTCGAAATGCATGAAACAATGACAATTCATTCGCCACCTTTTTCTCCAACGCAACGCTTAAGCAGATAAGATCAAAGACCCTTTTTGGAACTCCCTCGTTGGTCAACCATTTTAGTTGATTGAAAACCTAAAATGATCACCTTACGATGGTGATCATTTCTCCTACAAGAATATGGATGATTCATCCCTATTCCGGCCAACTTGAGAAAGAACAACATAAATACCATGGATTTTGGCTTATTCAATCTAATTGAAGCCTCAACCGACCTTCGGTAACTATAAATAGTCCACTGGGTTGATCTGAAGGTAAGAGATCTATCCTCCACCTTCCAATCATCGATTTTCAAAAATCCACCATTAAAGCTTCAAACTTTCGGATTATTTGGTTAACTATAATTGGCCTGTATGAGTTTGGATAGAGGCTTTATGATCCAGTTCAGAAGAAGCTTGTTCGAAGTCGGGATGTTGTGTTTATTGAAGATCAGATTTTAAAGGATGTTGAGAAGATAGAGACAGTTCCTCGACATAATGATGATCTTATTGATTTGGGTCCAGTTCCTCTACAACATGTTGACACACAAGTTGGAGATGATGTTCCTATTGATGACCATGATGCTGATGATGTTGATGCTCAAGAGCAAAATATAGATGAAGTTGTTCATCCAGAGTTACCAGTTCCAGACATGCCACCATGTGTTCCACTCAGACGGTCTACGAGAGATCGTCATCCTTCTGTACGTTATTCTGCAAATGAGTATGTTCTTCTCACTGATGAGGGGGAGCCTGAATGTTATGCAGAAGCTATTGAAGATGAACACAAGAAAGAATGGGCTGAAGCTATGCAAGATGAGATGGATTCCTTGTATAAGAACAATACTTATGAGTTGGTGAAGTTGCCTAAAGGCAAGAGAGCATTGAAGAACAAGTGGGTTTATAAGGTGAAGACTGATGAGTTCACCTCACAACCCAGATACAAAGCTAGATTGGTGGTCAAAGGATTCATCCAGAAAAAAGGTATTGATTTCGATGAGATTTTCTCTCCGGTTGTGAAGATGGGTTCTATTCGGGTGGTTCTCGGTTTAGCGGTCAGTCTTGATCTTTAGGTTGAGCAGATGGATGTCAAGACTGCTTTCCTTCACGATGAATTGGATAAAGAAATCTATATGGAACAACCTGAAGGGTTTCAGGTAGAAGGTAAAGAAGACTATGTGTGTAGACTTCAAAAAAGTCTATATGGACTGAAGCAGGCACCGAGACAGTGGTATAAGAAGTTTGAGTCTGTTATGGGGGAGCAAGACTACCGAAAGACTACTTCAGATCATTGCGTTTTCTTTCAGAGGTTTGGTGATGATGATTTCATTATTTTATTGCTTTATGTTGATGACATGCTTATCGTTGGCAAGAATGCAGGAAGAATTGCTAAGTTGAAACAGCAGTTGAGCAAGTCTTTTGCAATGAAAGACTTGGGGCCAGTGAAACAGATTCTTGGGGTACGGATCACTCGAGATAGAGCTGCCAAGAAGTTGCATATGTCACAAGAGCGATACATTGAGAAGGTGCTTTGCAGGTTCAACATGGACAAAGCTAAAGTGGTTAGTTCTCCTCTTACTACCAACTTTAAGCTAACAGGTAAAGATTGTCCTACTTCAAAGGAGGATATTGAAGATATGGATAAGGTTCCATATGCCTCAGCGGTTGGTAGCTTGATGTATGCTATGGTATGTACAAGGCCGGATATAGCTCATGCAGTTGGTGTTGTTAGTCGGTTTCTGTCAAATCCTGGCAGGAAGCATTGGGAAGCAGTTAAATGGATTCTCAGATATCTGCGCGGTACTTCCAAACTGGGTATCACATTTGGAAATGAAAAGTCGGTGCTTATGGGATACACAGATTCTGATATGGCTGGAAATAAGGATAACATGAAATCCACTTCTGGATATTTGATGACATTTGCAGGGGGAGCTGTTTCATGGCAATCAAGATTGCAAAAGTGTGTGGCCTTATCGACAACAGAGGCTGAGTATATGGCAGCAACGGAAGCTTGCAAAGAATTATTGTGGTTGAAAAGATTTCTGCAGGAGTTTGGCTTCAAGCAACAGCGCTACGTGGTTCTTTGTGATAATCAAAGTGCAATACACCTTGCTAAGAATTCCATGTTTCATAAGCGAACGAAACATATTGATGTGCGGTATCATTGGATTAGAGAATCTCTTGAAGATGGGTTATTTGAACTTGATAAAGTTCACACTGATGATAATGGTTCCGATATGTTGACAAAGGTATTGACAAGGGAAAAGTTGAAGATGTGTTGTTCGATCGCCGGGATGGCGATGTTAGGATCGGGGACGCCCTTGGAGGACCGGGGTGTTTTCCGGTTTTGATAAGGGTGGCCGCTTACACAACACACACAACTCTTTGGTGATAGTCCGGTTAGAGACTAAAACCTTTCTCAGCACTGCACAACCTGTCACAGACTCTTGAACCGGGTTCAAGGGCGGAAATGTCTGTTTCAGGTTGAAGCAACGAATGCGACGTTTAGATGATGTTTTAGAAGGAGTAGGTTTTATGGATATGAGTGACCGGTTTTAGGAGTATGATTGGTTTTGAGGTTACGGTTAAGTAAGTAAGAGATGAAAGCAAAGGAAAGAACACGAGACAAGAAATTTGTTTATGGATGTTCGGAGAAAACCCTCCTACGTCACCCCTTCTTCTCAGGTTATGAGAAGGATCTCCACTAACTCTTTAGAGTTACAATTACACTTCCGGTCGAGCCCAACTTCGCTACTCGCCGATTACACCAAACTCACACTTTGATGTAATACAACAACTCAACACAATAACACACCAAGAACTTCCGGTTTTAGGCACACCGGTTTTGGAATACAAGACTTTATCTCTCTAGAATTTAATGCTTTTTGACTTTCAGAATTTATGATGCTCACAACTACAACTGCCGAACTGCATTGAATGAAGACGATCCGTCTTCCTTTTATAGCTGAAAGTAGCCAACGGTTACTTTCTTCTCTCTCTTGCGGATTGGTTGCTCATTAGCACGCCTGTTTGCAGAAAGGTTGCTTGCACGCTTCAACTTCCTCAACACCTGGCATTCATGCAGGTGACTCTGAGCATATGATGACGTAGTCGGTTTTCAGATTGATACACGTGTTGAACATCCGCTTCCGGCTGTCAGCATCGGATCAGCAAAGCATCATTGCTTTCCTCGCATACTTCTGATCGGATCTGATCTTCTTTTATTCTTTCGAGACACGTTTCTTCCGTCATGGTACGTCACTCTTGAGATTTGAATCTTCTGACTTTTGATCTGTACTGTCCGGTGTCTGTGTCTTATGCATTATGATCCGGTTGGAAAGTAATCTTTTGTTCTTTGTTAACCGGTCGCTTTGAGAAAGTGAAACCGGTTCCTGTGATCTTTTAACTCGATCACTTGAGGCTGGTTTCTTTGAGGTAGTAGCAACCGGTTTTTGATGCCTCAACCGGTTCCGGTTTGTTAAGTACCTGCACATGAAGATTAATCTCTGTTTAGTTTATTTGGCCGGTTCAAAAATTAATCTACTTAATTTTTCTATCAATTTCTCCCTTTTTGATTATTTAGAATAAATATTCGAAAATTGTAATGTGTGGCCGGTTTTAAGAAAATTAACTTACTTAATTTTTCTATCAATTTCTCCCTTTTTGATTATTTAGAATAAATATTCAAAACTTGTAATGTATGGCCGGTTAACAGGATGAGTTCAATTGCTTTGAGAGAAACGTGTTTGAAAAACATGAATTTGATTTTTGATAAATGTATGTTTTGAAGAGAAATAAGTAAGATTTAAAAAAAAAATATGTTTGAAAAACATAAAAAAATATGTTTGAAAAACATAAGAGATAGCAAAGTAACCAAGTTCTGAAACACAGTAAAACATAATTGTTCAAAAATAATTATAGAAATAGAGTTTAGGGCTTGGATGGTCCCCCCTTGTGTTGCTCTTTTTCCAGCTCTTTTTCCAACCGTCTTCTTTCTTCTTCTTGCCTTGCTCTGTGTTCTCTAGCACGTCTGTCGGCATCGATCAGCACACCGGCCCATACACTTGAATGACCGGTGCCCTTATTCTTAAGGTTGAAGTTGGCGCAAACTGGCTTTGGCGGTGGAGGAGGTGGAACAGTCGAAGGTCTGAAGCTTGGAGTTGCTGTGGATTCTCCGGTTGTCCTTCTCTTCCGTCTGTTAAGTTCCTCCGGATCTTCTTCTTCTTCCTCATCAAGCGGTTCCGCATTTATCGCAACCGGTGCGGCTGTTTTCTGTTCTGCCCGCTTCATCACATTTTTAACGGCACTTCGTTTCTTCTTGTTCTTGTTCCTTGTACTCATGGAGTGGGACGATTGACCCAGTATCGGTTCCTGGACGTTAGCCTGCTCCTCTTCATTGCATTGTTGGGCAAGCTCATGGTCTTTATCTTCAAGTTCCTTCTGTAGCCGTTCTCTTTCAATCTCTTCTTCTTGCAATTTCTGTGCGGTTTCAGCATCCTTTTCGATTTGTGTTTGGGTTGAGCTGACTTGAACCTTGGACATTTCCCCGATTTGAATTGCCATTGCTTGCAACATGTCCAAAAGTGGAGCGGTTGCGGCTTTGACGGATTCGGTAATCATGGCTTTAACTGTTGTTTGCATGGTCGTGTCCATCATGGTTTGTAGAGAGTTTGACATTTTATCTTCAGCCACTGAAATTCTTTCGTCGGTTACTGCTTTAAAGTTCCCAAGGCATGAATCAGCTGTTTCCACCATTGCTTGCTTGATTTGATCTATGTCCAGAGCTTTGACCGGTTGAGAGGCTTCTTGTTCCAGGTTTTCAGAGGTGCCGGATGTTTCACCACTTAAAAAGAAAGGCTTACTTTGATATAACTCAGCATTGTTGAATTGACGTTGGCAACTTTTCCACCATTGCTTGTCAAGACGATCGAAATTTCGCACAAGCTGTTCTCGTACCCCAAGAAATCGTTCGGCCATCTTCATTTCAATCGGTTCTAGTGTCTTTCCTTTGATTTCTTGAAAGGCATTCTCAACTGCCTGTAACCGAACGTTTTCAAGGATTACCAGAGCTTTGTTAAACGCCGGTTGGATTAGATTGGTGTTAGCTAGCTCGAGTGCCCTTTCTTCTAGCTTGACGAGTTTGTCCCACTGTCTGTTTCCACTAAAACCTGGAAGCATGTCGGATAATTTGGTTTCGCATCGGAGCTTCACCCACCGGATGTATGGAGCTAGCGCATCACTTGCACCTTTGTTCATGTCTTGAATAAATTCCTCAAATAGCTCATTTTCTTGCTCTATGGTGTATGGGAACTCGTCTCCGGTTATGGCTTCAGTTTGAGGGTCGATTTGCGACGTGCCCGTTCCGATTTCCGTTGTTTCTTCAGAAAGAATGCCTTTGCCTTTGTTTATCGGAGTAGGTCCTTCTGGAGCTGTCTTGCCTCCTGCGGAAACGGAGGGTTCATGTTCTTCAATATTTCCCTCCTGAGCCGGAGATGCAATATCTGTTGATTTGGTCGTCTCATCGACCAGTTGAACTTCTGTTTGATCAGGTATTTCAACCTGATTGTCTGGCTTCCGACGACTTGAAACATCGTCCTCTTCGGTTTCTCTTGTGATCTCCTGGATCACATTCTGAATTGCTTCTGAGGTATTCAAGCCCACATCGGCTAATACCTCTTCGGCTTGCTTACTGGGTGACTTGGAGGTTGCAGAGTGAACATTTGCCTCTGCCTCCTCCTTTGAGTTTGACTTGTTCTCCTTGCTCCCCGAAGATTCGGTTTGCTTTTGAGAGTTGGATGGAATTGGAGTTGGAATAACGGTGTTGATGGGAATGGGCTGAAAGACATCTGCGGTTCTTTCCGGTGGATTGTCCGAGGAAAGTGTTTTCTCGGAGTCCGCCGGTTTCTTTAAACTCTTCTTCGCAGCTACCTTCTTCCTCCTCTTCGGTTCTGGTGGTACTTCTGCTTCAACCGCTTTTCTTGACGGTTTCTTCTGTCTTGTTTCTTCTTCAACTGGAACCGATGAGCTAGCTCCCTTAGATGATTTAGTCTTTGAGGATTTAGGTTTAATCGTCTTCTCCGGTTTTTCTGTCATTGACTCAGAGTCAAGAATGTTGGAGATCGGAAGCGGTATGCCTTCACCTAGTTCCACATTAAGGAACTCAAGAATTTTGACGATTTGCATAGCATAGGCCTGCACCCGGCCATCTTTCTTAATCACCATTTGACAGAACTCTTCATAGATGACGTACCCCCAGTCCGCCTTGTCGCCGCGGACAATGGCTAACAACATTCTGAGCTTAAGTTTTGTGAGGTTATCGAAATTACCTCCCCTTCCTTGAAGCGATTTGGCGATGACGGTCACTAACCATCTGTATTCCGGTTTTAGCTTGATCTTTCGGCTGGAATGGATCACCAGATCCTGACCTGAGAAAGATACAACCAACCGGGCAGCATTTGATTCTGCTTCGGTTAAGTCGAACTTTAGGTCTGAACCTGTGTTGGGCAGACCAAGTGCTTCCGTAAAAATTTCTTCGGTGATGAGGACGGCCTTCCCGTTGACAGTTGCCGAGATCTTTCTCTTCGACAGCGTCGCCGTCGCTAAGAACTCCGTCACCGCCGCCGGATGAATGGTGAATGGACCAGAAAGGAACTTCTCCAACCCAGATTCTCGTAGAAGTTGAAGAACAGCCTTGTTCTTGTCGTCAGCATGCTCGTCAATATCTGCGAAATCTACCTGCAACATCCATTGAAATGGAGCTTTGCCTAGATCCATGATAGTATTTGAGAGAAGAAGATGAAGAGTGATGATGATCGGAGAGAGGAGATCTTTGAAGTTCTGGAAATTTTAGAGAGAGAGCACATGTGTTGAATGGGCTGATTTGAGTTTATATAGATGGCGGTTCCAAGCGGTTTTGAAGATGAACCGTCAATTTAATGTTTTGGCGCCAACTTTCCCTCCAAAAAGTTACTGCCGTAACTTTCGGCGGTAAAAAGCGGAAATTCGATGGGCGGTAAATTTTGAGAGGTAAAACCATGGGCGGTTAAGATTTTTTTTTTTCAAATTTTCATCTTTGCTCGAAGTTCCGGTTTCTCTTAAAGTTTTGTTAACCGGAGATAGTTAGATTAACTTTAAGTTTTTGTATAGGTTTGAAAAACCGGAAGGAATAATGTGAATGAAAAACCGGAGATTTTTGAAGAGTAACTATTTTATTAGAAATAACATTCGATGTTGAGCGGTTTTGGTCGTACAGCAAAATGACCAAGAACCGGAAAATAGAAGTAAAGAGAAAGAAAAATTTAGTCTTCGGTGAACCATCCTCCTTCCACCATCCTTTCATACCATTTTTCAATGGTGTTCTCAGGTGACCGTTCCTCAATCCTTGATATCCACCTGTGCATCATGATCATGGTGAAAGTGTTGGATGGTCCAACCGGAACACCGGTTCCAAGGTTGCGACGCTTGGACATCAGAAACCGGGTGATTTGAGGAGCATAACTGATCCTTCCTCTTGCAGCGGTCATGAGCTGCTTCAGCTTGTTGTAGAGGTAGGTGGACCAGTTGATGGAAGAGTTGCGAATGATTGCTATCATAATGTCGAATGCTTCCCGGCTGTAGTTCTGGTTAGGCATTCGGCCCATAATAGACCTTTGAACCAAATCATGCAGGACTTGGTAGTGAGGAGCAAGTGTCTCTTTCTTCCCAAAGTCCTTAATCGGAGCGTTGGAGGAAGAGAAGATCTGGAAGAAGTCTTCCTTAGCCGGTAGGAATGGCGTCGGGAAGTCAGAAAAGCCTTCGGTCGGAAGGTGAAAGAAGGTGGCGAATTCCTCCTCGGTAAACTGGAGGAATTGGCCGTCGATGATGGTGCGGATGCTGCCGTCATCCAGAATATGACCATTGTTAAAGAATTCATACACCTCCTCTTCGAGGATGGTGTCCGAACCCTTGAGAAAGCCTTGCAAACCAGAGTCTATGATGTGCTGAAAAATGCAGTCATAGTAGGCACTATCCTTGATATCCTCAAAATCGATGATAAGAGTGTTTCTTAGCTCGGCAGACATGGTGATGAGTAGTGAAGAAAAGTTTGAGAGAGTTCTTGAGCTTTCGAGTTTTAGAGAGAAGAATGCTTGAAGGCGTGTTTTTGAAAATGGAGGTTGAATCCCCTTTTATAGTCTGGAATGAATGAGAGCATTTAATGAGAGGATTTAAAAAATCTAGCCGTTTATGCTTAGTCATTAATGTTTTTGTGATTTTCCAAGAGAATAAAGGCATGTCTTGTCAAATCAAGTCAGGCATGCTTTGAGATTTATATTTCCAAGAGTGAAATGATTTATTTTTGATACGACGCATTGAATATTGTAGATTTTGACTTGGAAAGGAAAGAAATCTGATTGATTGGAGTACGAAACCGGTAGTACAGCAAAAATACCGGTTTTGTAAAGAAAAAATAAAAGAAAAGAGGAAAGATAGTTTTAGACATTTGATGACTCAGCCGCTTGAGCGTTTGAAGCCTCAGCCGCTTGGATTCTTCTGGCTTTAACCGCTTCCCACCGGTCGATCATCTCTTGTACTCTTTCTTTGGTGAGCACGTGCCTTAGGTGAAGAGTGACGAAGGCTCCGGAGTGGATCTCCAGACTTGCACAGAAACCGCTCAGCTGAGGAGCGTAGCCGGTTTTGTTGGAGAGAAGCATCTTCTTCAGGTTACTGAAGATGATCCAGGACCAGTTAACCGGTGTCCCAACCGTTACGGCGATCATCATCTCGAAGACCCTTTGAGTGTAATAGTAACTTTTCTCTCTGCACAAGACAGATTTTCCCAGAATCTTGCAGAGAATCTGGTACTTGTGAGAAAGTTGACTCTTAGCACCCCAGGGTTTAACCGGGATGTCAGATCCAGAGAACCGGCGACACATTTCTTCCATTGTCACCGGAGAATAGGTCAGGTCGGTTACCCCTTCATTGGGTAAGCCACAGTATACAGCGAAATCCGTCTCGCTAAATAGGAATTTTTGACCGTAAACCTGTGCGACGAGTATATCTCGATGCACCTCTTTCGCGGTTTCAAACAGTTCTTCGACTACAAGGTAGTCGATGATGAACCTGTTCTCAAGAAAACTTCTTAGCCCACTCCTTTCTATGGCTAAGAACATTTCCTTGACTTCATGATCCTCATATTGGTAGATTGATTCAAAATGTGCCAATAGGATCTTCTTGGCTAGGGGGTTGGTATTCATGTTTTTGAGAGAGAGAGGTTTTTATCTCAATAATGATTCTTGTGAATAGTGAGCTTGTGATGTTTTTTGAAAAGGATTAAGGATGGTTTATATAGCCCGGGGATTCGGCTTGATCTTTAATGAGTTTAAGCATGCCTGATGATGTCATCAGCTATTTAATAGACTTAACTTGTTGAAGTAACTAATGGTTATTTCCAAGGTAAATCTAATTATTACTAAGATAGCAATGATGAAAAATATCTATTGACAAGATGTAAGTCTCCCTCTCTTGATGATGGACACATGTCGTCATCTCGATTGTGGTAGACTCGTTTTTAATTAATCACAGGCTTCATGTTTCAAAACATGCACGAAAACTCGGTCGGTCATCTCAGGTTAACCGGAAAAGTTCATTTCATCAGACCAGAGTGCATATGTACTGAGCGGTTTTCCATGACCGGTTTTAGTAGGATATTTCCGTTTATGAAGAAAAGTTGATTAATGTCAACAGTTGTTCAACTTTGGATTTGTTTCATCCACTTCAACCTGGTTATTTCAACCGTATAGTAAACATACATTTGATTTGAAATAATGAGATAATCGGGCATAACTGAAGACTTCCTCCCGGTTAGCATATTTGATTAATTAATGGCCTATTTGAATATGGTTTGAGAAGCTTTAGCTTCTCCCTGAACACATATCCCGGTTTTGTATACAAGCATTCATCATGATTATATCAATTGATTAAGATTAGTAAGACCCAAGATATTTCGAAAATGTGAAAACTTAGCTTCCTGTAGCGGTTTCGTGAAGATGTCCGCTACTTGTTGCTCGGTCGACACATATTCCAGCCGGATGTGTTTCTCCTGAACATGCTCCCGGATGAAATGGTGTCGGATGTCGATATGCTTTGTTCTTGAGTGCAACACCGGATTATATGTGATCGCTATGGCGCTGGTGTTGTCACAAAATATTGGAGACTCCTTTGCTTCTATTCCGAAGTCCCTGAGTTGCTGTTGAATCCAGAGGAGTTGTGCACAGCAGCTTCCAGCCGCTAAGTACTCCGCCTCTGCGGTTGACGTTGCAACGGATGTTTGTTTCTTGCTGCTCCAAGTGACTAACCGGTCACCCAGAAACTGACAGGTTCCACTTGTACTCTTTCTATCGATTTTGCATCCCGCGTAATCGGCATCTGAGTAGCTTATTAGATTGAAGCTCGAGTCTTTTAGGTACCATAGTCCCACTTCTTGAGTTCCCTTCAGATATTTCAAGATTCTTTTAGCCGCCGTATAGTGAGTTTGCTTTGGGTTTGCTTGGAACCTTCCGCATACTCCAACCGCAAACAGAATATCAGGTCGGCTTGCCGTGAGATACAACAGCGATCCGATCATTCCTCGATATGCTGTGATGTCAACGGCTTGACCATCTTCATCTTTGTCCAGCTTCACGGAAGGACTCATTGGCGTAGCCGCTTCGGCACATGTATCCATCCCAAATCTCTTCAGCAGTTCGGCTGTATACTTCGGTTGGCTTATAAAGATTCCGGCTTCCATCTGCTTAACCTGAAGTCCTAGAAAGAAGCTCATTTCCCCCACAATACTCATTTGAAATCTATCAGTCATCATTTTCGAAAATTTGTCACATAACTTTGGGTCGGTTGACCCGAATATGATATCATCAACATAAATTTGAACAAGTAAAATTTGCTCCTTTCTTTCAAATTTAAAGAGGGTTTTGTCTACTGAACCTATTGTAAATTTGTGATCAACTAGAAAATTTCCCCCATCATACTCATTTGAAATCTATCAGTCATCATTTTCGAAAATTTGTCACATAACTTTGGGTCGGTTGACCCGAATATGATATCATCAACATAAATTTGAACAAGTAAAATTTGCTCCTTTCTTTCAAATTTAAAGAGGGTTTTGTCTACTGAACCTATTGTAAATTTGTGATCAACTAGAAATTGGGTCAAAGTATCATACCAAGCTCTTGGAGCTTGTTTCAAACCGTAAAGAGCTTTATTCAGCCGGTAAACGTGATTTCATGTTCTGGATTTTTAAAACCTGGAGGTTGATTAACATACACCTCTTCATTTACTTTACCGTTTAGAAAAGCGCTTTTAACATCCATTTGATAAACTTTGAACTTTTTGAAAGCTGCATATGCTAAAAATATTCTAATGGCCTCAAGTCTAGCTACAGGGGCGAATGATTCTTCAAAATCAATGCCTTCTTCCTGCTTATAGCCTTGATCCACTAACCGGGCTTTGTTCCTCGTAACTAAACCGTCTTCATTGAGTTTATTTCTGAATACCCATCGTGTGCCTATAACCGGTTTGTTTTTCGGTCTAGGAACTAGGTACCAGACTTTATTTCTCTCAAACTCGTTTAATTCCTCTTGCATTGCCAAGATCCAATCTGGATCTGACAGTGCTTCATCCACCTTTTTCGGCTCAATTTGTGATATGAAAGCAGAGTTTCCATAGTGATCCAAATTTTGTTGCCTAGTTCGGACGGGTGAGGATATGTTACCTATTACTAGTTCAAGAGGATGATTTTTGTTCCTTCTGAGGTTAATCCGAGACGTGTCTACCAAGCTTTCGGCTGGCTGATCAAGGTTAGACTGATCGGTAGGTTGAACAGAGTCAGACCGACCGATTTCTTCAGTAGAAACTGAAGCGTCAACTTTCTGCGGTAAGGCAACTTGATCAGGCTGAATTTCAGCGTCAACCGCTTGGTCCTTGACAAAGCGTCTAAAAACCGGAACCTCGTCTTCATCATCAGAATAGATATTGAAATTTTCCATTCTGTTGTGAAGGTCGAAGGGTAATGCAGTGTTTCGCTCAACCGATTCATCGAAAACAACGTGTGCGGTTTCTTCAACTGTTAAAGTCCTAGTATTGTATACTCTGTAGGCTTTACTCACAGCTGAATATCCCAACATTATTCCCTCATCGGATTTAGCATCAAAAGCGGTCAAGTACTTCTTGCCGTTATTGTGAACAAAGCATTTACTACCAAAAATTCGAAAATACCGTACACTTGGAATTTGATCAAAATAAATTTCAAAAGGAGTTTTCGAAAACCGTTTAGTCACTAGAGATCGATTTTGTGTATGGCAAGCGGTGTTGATAGCTCCAGCCCAAAACTTTTGAGCGATACCCGAATCGGCTATCATTGACCTTGCGGCTTCCTTGAGAGTTCGGTTTCTTCTCTCAGCCAGACCATTTTGTTGAGGAGTTCTGGCACTAGACAACTCGTGCCTAATACCGGAATCATCAAGAAAAGTAGTTAAATTACTGTTAATAAACTCAGTTCCTCTATCACTTCTAATTTTGTTTACTCGAATAGATTTTTCATTTTGTATTCTCAAAATCAGTTTAATCAAGTTTGAAGTTGCTTGATTTTTAGAAGCTAGGAAAGTAACCCAAGTAAATTTAGAGTAATCATCAACAACTACCATAGTATAATGCATGCCTCCTAAACTAGTTACTTTAACCGGACCGAACAAGTCCATATGCAACAGTTCTAAACATCTTTCAGATTGATAATTTCCTTTACTTTTAAAGGATGATTTCACTTGTTTTCCCATTTGACATGCAGCACATACTTTATCTTTTGAAAATTTAACATTTGGAAAGCCGTGAACCAGTTCCTTGGAACAAATAAAGTTAATCGTTTTGAAATTCAAGTGATTTAACCGTTTATGCCAAAGCCAATTTGGATCGTTTCCGGCTATCATACACACAGGTTTTTCGAAATCAGTTTTCCAGTTTACTTTGTAAATGTTTCCTATCCGGTTACCGGTTAACAAAGTGTCATCATTTTGATTTTTGACTAAACATGAGTTTTTATGAAATTCAACTTTGTAGCCCACATCGCACATTTGGCTTATGCTTAGTAAATTAAAGCTTAATTTTTCTACTAATAGCACATTATTTATGGATAATTCACCATGGACAATCTTACCCTTGCCCACGGTTTTACCTTTTGAGTTATCCTCGAATGTGATGAATGCTCCGGTTTCGTACTTGATGTCGGTTAGTAGCTCCTTGTTTCCGGTCATATGCCTTGAGCATCCACTGTCCAAGTACCATTCCGAATTCTTCAACCGGTTGCTCCTCCTAACCTGCAATAAACAATTATTTACACCTTTTTGGTACCCACATTTAGTTGGGTCCATGGCTGATTAGTCCCTTTGGGATCCAGACTTGAATAAGTCGGATCACTTTCCCGGTTATTGTTTTGATAATATTTGGCTTAACTTCTTGGCCGTTGCTCAAGAATGCCTTATGTGGTGATGGGCTTCTTTGATGTCGGTTTTTATTGTTTTTATTTGATTTCCGGTTGGCTTTCCTTCTCTCAGGATGAAGCCATTTTTCAGATTCGTTAGGACCTACTTACTTAAGCGTTTCTTCCGGTTTTAGGTCATTTTCGGTTTGTGAACTTTTGACAAATTTTATAAATGGAAGATTGTTTTTCGTTAGTTTCATCCCGTTAGATTGTTTTGTTTTGTTTTGTTTACTTGGATCATAACCGATACCATATCTACACTTCGGGTGTCGTTTATAGTTACACATTTGTTTCACTGCTTGACGTGATCTCTCCCACGCAGCCGTGACGTACATTGCTCGTTCATCGGTTTCGATTACCGGTTGAACTGTCTCCTCATTATCCGAGAATAGTTCATCTGGTTCATGTGTTTTGATCTCACATGTTTTATCATATACATATTCTGTTTGTTCGGTTTTAGGTTCTACAGGGGTTGGTATATACGCCGATATATTTCTGAACTCAGCAACCATTTGGTTGAGTGCAGAAACTAGATCTTCTTTAGTAAATTCATCAGAAGAGAAATCAAATACCTCTTCGTCGTTTGCCATGAAGCATGTTACTTTCTCTTCACCATCTTCATTGTCGGAATATGCCCACTCGCTTCCACCGTCGGATGCAATGAGAGCTTTTTGGATCTCCTTTCCTTCATCAGCATGTTGATTATCATTTCTCCGTCAGTCGTTTCGTTGGTTGTTGTTGTTTCCCCGATAATTATTTCCTTGATAATTATTTCCCTAATACCGGTTGCCTTGATAATTATTCCCTTGATAATTATTTCCTTGATAATTTCCTTCCGGTTTTCTATCGTCTCTTCTTGGTTTTCTACACTCTGACCTGAAATGTCCAAAACCATCACAGTTATAGCATCTTTTGTTTGATTTATCTACATAGTTATAATTAAAATCATTATTAGATGGTGGCTGGCTCTTCTTCATGAATTTCCCGAATTTCTGGGCTAGCATCGCCATCACATCGTCGGTTATTTGATTAGTGTTTTTGACTGGAGCCGGTGCGGTTGATACTGGAGCCGCCGGTTCCACCGATGTGACAAAGGCTCTTGTTGCGGTTGATGTAGATGCTTCATCTTCGATCCGAGACTTGATCTCGAATTCGTAGGCTTTCAAGTCCTCAAACACATCATGCAACTTCATCTGCCCAAGGGTGCTGGACTCCCTCATCACCATGGTCTTGATATCCCACGTGCTTGGCAGTGATCTTAGAGCTTTGATGATCACTTCTCGGTTGTCATACTTCTTTCCGAGTGTCTGAAGCTCGTTTACTACGCTGGTGAACCGGTTGCTAAATTCGTTCATATTTTCTCTCGGTTTCATCCTTATGTTTTCATACTTCTGCGTAGCCACCAAGATTTTATTCTCCTTGGTTCTTTCGTTTCCCTCGTGGATCTGGATAATCGTTTCCCAGGCTTCCTTTGCATTTTCGCACTCTGATATTTTGTTCAAAGTGTTGTTATCTATAGCTTTATATATATGCCTCATGCAATGGTTGTCCAGGTTGCTTCTTCTCCGATCTTCACTGGTCCATAGGCTTTCCTCCTTGTTGATCTTGATCGGTCCTTCTTTCAGGACTCGGCTCATCTCATCATCTAACGTTATCAGATGTAGATACATCTGTTTCTTCCAACTGCTAAATGCTTCGCTGTTTAGCATTGGCGGCTTGTCGCTGTGGGTCATGCTTCCCACCATCTTTGGTTGCTTGAGTGCTAAGAACCTCGCTCTGATACCACTTGTTAAGATCGGGGACGCCCTTGGAGGACCGGGGTGTTTTCCGGTTTTGATAAGGGTGGCCGCTTACACAACACACACAACTCTTTGGTGATAGTCCGGTTAGAGACTAAAACCTTTCTCAGCACTGCACAACCTGTCACAGACTCTTGAACCGGGTTCAAGGGCGGAAATGTCTGTTTCAGGTTGAAGCAACGAATGCGACGTTTAGATGATGTTTTAGAAGGAGTAGGTTTTATGGATATGAGTGACCGGTTTTAGGAGTATGATTGGTTTTGAGGTTACGGTTAAGTAAGTAAGAGATGAAAGCAAAGGAAAGAACACGAGACAAGAAATTTGTTTATGGATGTTCGGAGCAAACCCTCCTACGTCACCCCTTCTTCTTAGGTTATGAGAAGGATCTCCACTAACTCTTTAGAGTTACAATTACACTTCCGGTCGAGCCCAACTTCGCTACTCGCCGGTTACACCAAACTCACACTTTGATGTAATACAACAACTCGACACAATAACACACCAAGAACTTCCGGTTTTAGGCACACCGGTTTTGGAATACAAGACTTTATCTCTCTAGAATTTAATGCTTTTTGACTTTCAGAATTTATGATGCTCACAACTACAACTGCCGAACTGCATTGAATGAAGACGATCCGTCTTCCTTTTATAGCTGAAAGTAGCCAACGGTTACTTTCTTCTCTCTCTTGCGGATTGGTTGCTCATTAGCACGCCTGTTTGCAGAAAGGTTGCTTGCACGCTTCAACTTCCTCAACACCTGGCATTCATGCAGGTGACTCTAAGCATATGATGACGTAGCCGGTTTTCAGATTGATACACGTGTTGAACATCCGCTTCCGGCTGTCAGCATCGGATCAGCAAAGCATCATTGCTTTCCTCGCATACTTCTGATCGGATCTGATCTTCTTTTATTCTTTCGAGACACGTTTCTTCTGTCATGGTACGTCACTCTTGAGATTTGAATCTTCTGACTTTTGATCTGTACTGTCCGGTTTCTGTGTCTTATGCATTATGATCCGGTTGGAATGTAATCTTTTGTTCTTCGTTAACCGGTCGCTTTGAGAAAGTGAAACCGGTTCCTGTGATCTTTTAACTCGATCACTTGAGGCTGGTTTCTTTGAGGTAGTAGCAACCGGTTTTTGATGCCTCAACCGGTTCCGGTTTGTTAAGTACCTGCACATGAAGATTAATCTCTGTTTAGTTTATTTGGCCGGTTCAAAAATTAATCTACTTAATTTTTCTATCAGGCGAAATCTTCCTCATAGTCAGGAAAAGGGGGAGATTTGTTGGGTTTTTGTTTTCCTTGGTCAATGAGGAAAAGCCCAGCAAATAGGTCCATTTGGGCCCCACTTGATTCACTTATTTGGGAGTAATATAAAAGGGGAGAAATCTTCTTTTGCAAGAAATAAGAGCAAAAGAAAGAGAGAGAAAATCAAGAAAGAAAAGAAGGGAAAAACTTCAATTTCAGCAGCCTTAGTATTTTGATGATTTCCGGAGTTTGCACCGTTGGATCGTTCTAATTTTTGGACAGCAGCTTAACAACTTCTGGGTCAACATTCTGAACGGGGGAGATCGGATTCTGAGGTCTGGAGGTCAGAGTTTTGTTGCCGGAACAGTAGCAGTTGTTTTTGGTGATATTCTTCATTTCTTGTTCTTTGATTGTTTCTATATCCTTGATGTGCATGTTTCCAAGAGTATTATGAATTTGTATGCCTCTAGTATTGTCTAGAGAAGACTTTTGTATTGCTCTCTTAATGGTGATAGTGGATTTTAAACGGCACTAGGTGTCCCGTGGTTTTACCCATTGAGGGGTTTTCCACGCTAAAATTCTGTGTTGTTTGTGTGTGCTTGCTTGGTGTGTTACTCACTGTTTTAGGGCTGTATTGATTGCATTTTGCATACCTATTTGTTAGCTTCCTCACAGGTTTAAACGGTTTGGGAAAGTGTTGTCAAACGTAGTATAAATTCCGCATTTGTTGTTTACTGTTGTGGTGCATTTCCATCAGAACGTGCCAAAAACGTTTTGAATGTGCAAAAACGTGTCGCACGTGCCAAAAACGTTTTGAATGTGCCAAAAACGTGTTTAACAAGCAAAAACGTGTGGAACGTGCAAAAATATGTTGTATTTACAAAAATATTTAATGTGTCAAAAACATTTTAAACGTGAAAAAACATGTTAAACGTGCCAAAAACGTGTTAAACATGTGAAAACGTGTTGAGCGTGCCAAAACGTGTTAACTATGTTAAAAACGTGTTAAATGTGCCAAAAACGTATTAAATGTGCCAAAACGTGTTAACGTCCAAAAACGTGTTTAAGGTGCAAAAATATATTGAACATCTAAAAAAGTATTAAACTTGAGATCTTTCAAGAATTTCCAAAAACGTTTTTATTATCGGATGTCAAAGTGAAAGGCGCTTCTGGATAATGAACCACTCCTTCATCATTTATAGGATGTAACCATGATTTTATGCCTAATAGTTGTAAGTCTTTACGCGCTTTAGGACCATCCTTCGTCTTCTCTTTCACATTCATTATTGTTCCCAACACGCTATCACAAATATTTTTCTCAATATGCATCACATCCAAATTATGTCTCAATAATAATGATTTCCAATAAGGCAAGCGGAAGAAAATGCTCAATTTGTTCCAATTGTCTCCCCGCGTTTCATGATATATCTTGGTTTTCTTGCTTAGATCCGTACTAAGAATTATGTCTTCTAGGTCTCGTGCTTGCTCGTAACTTTCTTGACCCGTTAACAATCTAGGGGGCTCTCCATAATCAGTTCGACCATCAAACGACTCTTTATCCCTTCTGTATTTGTGCTTCGGTGGAAGGAAGCGTCTATGACCCATGTAATATTGTTTGGAACCATGAACCAATCGAAGAGATACCGTGTCGTTATACAACAAGGACAAGCAAATTTACCTTTCGTACTCCAGCCTGATAAATTCGCATATGTAGGAAAGTCGTTAATGGTCCACAACAACGCTGCTCGCATGTTAAAGTATTGCGAGGTGTGTGCATCAAACGTTCTCACACCAGTTTGCCACAGTTCAGTCAACTCGTCGATCAATGGCTGGAGAAATATGTCAATCGCATCTCCTGGACTCTTTGGACCCGGAATTAACATAGATAAAATAAAATTGCTAGAATCTATGCAAGTAGAGGGTGACACATTATAAGGAACGAGAATAACCGGCCAAACACTATATGACTTTTTTCCATTTGCAAATGGTTGAAACCCATCGCTTGATAAACCTAGTCTTACGTTTCGAGATTCAGACGCAAAATCTTTATAATTTTCATTGAACGTTTTCCAGGTTAAGGAATCAGCGGAATGTCTCAACGTATCACTATCAACTCTTCCTTCTTTATGCCATCTCATCATTGGAGCCGTTTTTGAGGACATGTATAGTCTTTGCAGTCTTGGTATTAGAGGGAAATATCTCAACACCTTCTTTGGAATGAATTTCCCATTTTGTTTCTCTCGAACTGTCCCACTTGTTTGGTCGACTTTCCATCTTGAAAGACCACAAACTCTACAAGAATCTTCATTTTTGTCGTCCTTCCAAAATAGCATATAGTTGTTCTTACATGCGTCTATCTTGTCATACTTAAGCCCGATATCAGTAATGAATTTTTTACTTTCGTAGTAGGAGTTTGGAAATTGAGCATCAATTGGTAATATGTAGTCTTTAAGTAGACGCAACAACATATCGAACGAAGAATTTGTCCATTGACAGACATTCTTTATGTGAAGTAGTTTCAATAGTGCCGATGATTTCGTTATTCGAGCACCTTCATACAACGGCCGTTTGGAATCATCAAGCAATTTATAAAATCTCTACGCATCTTCGACTGGTTCATGGTTGTTCGGGACATCATTAACGTTGGAGAACATATCGTTTATGAAATTGTGCATATAACGTTCTTCATTGACCTCTTCGTTAACTGTATTATTCGTCTCCGTTCTCGGATCGTTGAATTCTGGCACGGCATCCTCTGACTGATCATCATCATCATCGTAGTCATCGGCATCTTCATCGACATCGTCATTAACCACTTGAGTAGTACGTCTTTTTTCTCCATGACAATACCAGTACTCATAATGCACATTTATTCCATAAATGATGAGGTGAGTCTTCACTTCGTCTATTTCCATAAACGGCGTGAAAGACGCATCGAACGAGAAAAGAAGCATTGAACGTGCAAAATCATGTTGAACGTGCCAAAACGTGTCGCACGTGCCAAACACATGTTGAAGGTGCCAAGCATGTTGAAGGTGCCAAAACGTGTCGCACGTGCCAAAAACGTTTTGAATGTGCCAAAAACGTGTTTAACATGCAAAAACGTGTGGAACGTGCAAAAATATGTTGTATTTTGTATTTACAAAAATGTTTAATGTGTCAAAAAAACATTTTAAACGTGAAAAAACATGTTAAACGTGCCAAAAACGTGTTAAACATGTGAAAACGTGTTGAGCGCCAAAACGTGTTAACTATGTTAAAAACGTGTTAAATGTGCCAAAAATGTATTAAACGTGCGAAAACGTGTTAAACGTGCAAAAACATGTTAAATGTGCAAAAACGTGTTAAAGGTGCAAAAACGTATTGAACATCCAAAAAGCATTAAACGTGCATACAAGTGTTGAACATGCAAAAAAAGTGTTAAACGTGCCAAAACATGTTAGATTTGTCAAAAACATGTTAAATGTGCCAAAAACACGTTAAACATGTGAAAACGTGTTAAGCATGCCAAAACGTGTCGCACATGCCAAAAACGTGTTGAACGTGCAAAAATGTGATGAACGTGCAAAAACGTGTTAAACGTGCCAAAAACGTGTTTAACATGCAAAAACGTGTGGAACGTGCAAAAATATGTTGTATTTACAAAAATGTTTAACGTGCAAAAACGTGTTAAAAGTGCGAAAACGTATTGAATGTCCAAAAAATTGTTGAACGTGGAAAAATAATGTAAAACGTGCCAAAACTTGTTAAACGTTCAAAAAAAGTGTTTGGACAAAATGAATGTAATACTCAACTTTCTAGATTCTTCTCAAATTTGATTATAGTCACAATTATTATATATTTATACCACTATTTTTTTATAGGTTGGTAATGTTGATCAAGCCAAAATACAAGAGGAAAAGCTTAATCTAGAAAGACAACTACAAAGGAAAAGAGAAGCTGCAAAGTTAGCATTGTAAAAAGACCTACAAAGAGGTTTGTGTAATTATTAACTTTTTATGGCATATATATCTTCATAATTTCAACATTCAAGGTTGATTGAAACTTTTTAAATTTTTAATATTAATTTGCAGAGAGGCAAGAAATAGAAGCTAAACTGAAAATTGTAAGACAATTAGAAAGAGAAGCTGCGAGACTAGCATTGAATGAGGTATTATTTTTATTTTCAGATAACAATAATGTTTTTCAATTTCATGATTTTTCTATATATATAGTCTTTGTTTGTAATGATAATTTTAGTCAAATATTTGGGTTGGTACAGATGGAGAAAACAGTAAAGATCGAGGACAACCTTTACATTATGAGAGAATTTGAGAAATTATGCGGTTGGCCATCTGATGCGTGGATTCAATAAAGTGTCACTTAAAGAATAACATTCGTTTGTAATTGAGTTCATATATTTGTTACTGTGAATAAGAAAATTTTCCATTTTCAATTTGTTTTGGTAATGAAGAAAATGCAATTCATACTATATATATACCGGTTTATTTTAATATTGTTTTTTACTAGAATTTTGAGAATTTTGATTTCTACTCCTACCTCATAAAAATAAAAAGTCTCTATAATTGTTATAGCCTAGTCAACACCCAACCAAGCCGATAACCAAAAAAATGATAGTCCGAAATAAATCATCTATAGTAATGAAAAATTAACATTACACCACAAAACCAAAATACAGAGAACCATGTGTCAAAACGTCAATAAAAAACCAGCATGCCTCAATGTCCAACAATGTTTAGAGGAACCGAATTAAGGCACAATTTCAAATAGCGCCATTGAACCTGATAATTCAGTCATCGATGATGTCAAAAACTTGTTAATTGCAAAAAACGTATTAAACGTGCAAAAACGTGTTAAATGTGCAAAAATATGTTGATGGTGCAAAAACGTATTGAACGTACAAAAAAGTGTTAAACGTGCCAAAATGTGTTAAATGTGCCAAAAATGTGTTAAAATGCCAAAAATGTGATAGATGTGCCAAAAACATATTAAACGTGCCAAAAAATATGTTAAATGTGCAAAAACGTGTTAAAAGTGCAAAACATATTTAATGTCTAAAAAATTGTTGAACGTAGAAAAATAATGTAAACGTGCCGAAACTTGTTAAACGTGCCAAAAACGTGTTAAACATGTGAAAACATGTTTAGCGTGCCAAAACGTGTTAACTATGCCAAAAACGTGTTAAATGTGTCAAAAACGTATTAAATGTGCCAAAACGTGTTAAATGTTCAAAAACGTATTGAACATCCAAAAAAGTATTAAACGCTCATACAAGTGTTGAACGTGCAAAAAAAGTGTTGGATTTGTCAAAAACGTGTTAAATGTGTTAAAAACGTGAGAGATGTACCAAAAACATATTAAACGTGCCAAAACATGTTAAATGTGCAAAAACGTGTTAAAAGTGCAAAAACGTATTGAATGTCCAAAAAATTGTTGAACGTGGAAAAATAATGTAAAGCGTGCCAAAACTTATTAAACGTGCCAAAAACGTGTTAAACGTGTGAAAACGTGTTGAGCGTGCCAAAATGTGTTGAACGTGCAAAAACGCGTGGAACGTGAAAAGACGCATCGAACGTGAAAAGACGCATTGAACGTGCAAAAACTTGTTAAACGTGCCAAAAACGTGTTTAACATGCAAAAACGTGTAGAACGTGTAAAAATATGTTGTATTTACAATAATGTTTAACGTATCAAAAACATTTTAAACGTGAAAAAACATTTTAAACGTGTCCAAAACGTGTTGAACATGTGAAAGCGTGCTGAGCATGCCAAAACGTGTTAACTATGTTAAAAACGTGTTAAATGTGCCAAAAATGTATTAAATGTGCCAAAACGTGTTAAACATGCAAAAACGTGTTGAAGGTGCAAAAACGTGTTGAAGGTGCAAAAACGTATTGCACATCCAAAAAAGTATTAAACATGCATACAAGTGTTGAACGTACAAAAAAAGTGTTAAGTTTGTCAAAAACGTGTTAAATGTACAAAAAATGTGATAGATGTGCCAAAAACATATTAAACATGCAAAACATGTTAAACGTGCAAAAACGTGTTAAAAGTGCAAAAACGTATTGAATGTCCAAAAAATTGTTGAACGTGGAAAAATAATGTAAAACATGCCAAAACTTGTTAAACATTCAAAAAAAGTGTTAAATGTGTGAAAACGTGTCACACGTGCCAAAACGTGTCACACGTGCCAAAACGTGTCGCACGTGCAAAAACGTGTCGAACGTGCCAAAACGTGTCGCACGTGCCAAAAACGTGTTAAATGTGCCAAAACGTGTCGCATGTGCCAAAAACGTGTTGAACGTGCAAAAACGTGTTCATCATGCAAAAACTTGTTAAACGTGTCAAAAACGTTTTTAACATACAAAAATGTGTGCAATGTGCAAAAATATGTTGTACTTACAAAAATGTTTAACGTGTTAAAAAATGTTAAACGTGAAAAAACATGTTAAATGTGTCAAAAACGTGTTATATGTGCCAAAACGTGTTAAGTGTGTCAAAAATATGATAAACGAGCCAAAACATGTTAAACGCGCCAAAACGTTTTGAACGTGTACAAATGTATTTCATCGAAAATAAAGATATACCATATTTATTTCAAATAAAATTAAACAATAATTTATATTCTTTCAAAAATATAGAATGAAAAAAAATATATCAAATCAGAAAGTATATATTTAAAAAAAAAACATTATATTTAAAATTAAAAAAATATAGGAAAATATTGGAACCTAAGCAAAAGGAATGTTTCCTAAAAATGCTGAATAAATTTCCTAAACTTAGATAACCACTTATCATTTAAATAAGAATTAAAATTTCACAACAACTCTTTTATTGTATCAAATCATTTCGAATCCTCTACGACAACAAAATTTTGAGAAGGTAAACTTTTATAATTCCATATTCTTTCAATTCTTATATTCATTTTATTTTTAATAATGATTTGAATATTATAGTGAATATATTGAGAAGATAATGTCTACAATTATCAATTCAAGAAAGCGAATGCGAGCGTTTTCTCAAGTGAAACCAAACAAGAAGAATCAACATGTTGAAGCTTGGAAAAGAGGAGATGATCACGATATTCATAGTGAAGATATTAAGAATAATATGTCTACAATTATCCATTCAAGAAAGCGATTGCGGGAGTTTTCTCAAGTGAAACCTAACAAGAGGAATCGACATGTTGAAGCAGGAAAAAGAGGAGATGATCACGATATTGATGATAATGATAAGTTTTCAACTTGTCGACATATTTCACTAGACAAGAATAATGCTTCTTTTTTAGGTAAGATTGTACTTTTAATAGAATATTTATCATCATACATGTGATTTGATTTACAATAAACTAAAAATTATGATTTTTTTTAGGTTGGACACAACTTCCATCGTCGCCAAAAAGAGCTCTTCATGTTGCAAGCGTAATGAGTCGGTATTCTAATATTATCGTGAAAACAAAGTTGGACAAAATGAATGTAATACTCAACTTTCTAGATTCTTCTCAAATTTGATTATAGTCACAATTATTATATATTTATACCACTATTTTTTTATAGGTTGGTAATGTTGATCAAGCCAAAATACAAGAGGAAAAACTTAATCTAGAAAGACAACTACAAAGGAAAAGAGAAGCTGCAAAGTTAGCATTGGAAAAAGACCTACAAAGAGGTTTGTGTAATTATTAACTTTTTATGGCATATATATCTTCATAATTTCAACATTCAAGGTTGATTGAAACTTTTTAAATTTTTAATATTAATTTGCAGAGAGGCAAGAAATAGAAGCTAAACTGAAAATTGTAAGACAATTAGAAAGAGAAGCTGCGAGACTAGCATTGAATGAGGTATTATTTTTATTTTCAGATAACAATAATGTTTTTCAATTTCATGATTTTTCTATATATATAGTCTTTGTTTGTAATGATAATTTTAGTCAAATATTTGGTTTGGTACAGATGGAGAAAACAATAAAGATCGAGGACAACCTTTACATTATGAGAGAATTTGAGAAATTATGCGGTTGGCCATCTGATGCGTGGATTCAATAAAGTGTCACTTAAAGAATAACATTCGTTTGTAATTGAGTTCATATATTTGTTATTGTGAATAAGAAAATTTTCCATTTTCAATTTGTTTTGGTCATGAAGAAAATGCAATTCATACTATATATATACCGGTTTATTTTAATAGTGTTTTTTACTAGAATTTTGAGAATTTTGATTTCTACTCCTACCTCATAAAAATAAAAAGTCTCTATAATTGTTATAGCCTAGTCAACACCCAACCAAGCCGATAACCAAAAAAATGATAGTCCGAAATGAATCATCTAAAGTAATGAAAAATTAACATTACACCACAAAACCAAAATACAGAGAACCATGTGTCATCGCATGATTTATTTTAAAGACAATTATTTTTAGAACAATTGAGTTTTTGGATATAGTTGATTTTGGATTCTTAATAAGTTGTGGTAGTAATTTATCTATGTTACAACACTTAGGGAAATTATTATACTTAGAATATTCAAGGTTTTATTTAATTAATTACCTTCGGTATTTATAAAAAATGATTTTACAAAATATATATTAACGTTTTTTAAAATCATTAGGTATATTTTTTTTATATTTTTGTTTTCATTAATTAGACTAGTTTTGTTTTAAATTGTTAAATTAGTTGTCGATTAGATTAGTGTTGGGAAAAATTAAGTAAAAAGTTAATTAACTTAGAAGGAATTGTTGGGAAAAATTAAGTAAAGCGTTAATTAACTTAGAAATAAACGGAAATTATGAAATATTAAGCAACTGAATTTTGATGATGTTTAAATATGAAGGAATCTAAGTTGTCTAATTGTTTCTATGCAGGTGCATCAGACTTTTCTAAATTAGACGTGGTCTAAGCAAGCTAATTAAACGTGTTACGTAGTTAGACGTTGAGGTCTAACTCCATTAGACGTGATAGTCTAATGGGTAACGTAGTTGGACGTTGGCGTCTAAATCCTTCAGACAAGTCTGAAGTGATACGTAGTTAGACGTAGAAGTCTAATAGATACGTAGTTAGACGTTGAGATCTAACTCCATTAAACGTGGTAGTCTAATAGGTAACGTAGTTAGACGTTGACGTTTAACTCCTTTAGACAAGTCTGAAGTGATACGTAGTTAGACGTTGAGGTTTAACACCATTAGACATGGTAGTCTAATGGGTAACGTAGTTAGACATTGGCGTCTTACTCCTTCAGACAAGTCTGAAGTGATACGTAGTTAGACGTTGAAGTCTAACAGATACATAGTTAGACGTTGAGGTCTAACTCCATTAGACGTGGTAGCCTAATGGATAACGTAGTTAGACGTTGAAGTCTAACAGATACGTAGTTAGACGTTGAGGTCTATCTCTATTAGACGTGGTAGTCTAATGAGTAACGTAGTTAGACGTTAGCATCTAACTCCTTTAGATAAGTTTGAAGTGATAAGTAGTTAGATGTTGAAGTCTAACAGATACGTAGTTAGACGTTGAGGTTAAACTCCATTAGACGTGGTAGTCTAATGGGTAACATAGTTAGACGTTGTCGTCTAACTCCTTCAGACAGGTCTAATAGAATAAGTAGTTGGACGTTGACGTCTAAATCCATTAGACTTGGAAGTCTAATGGAGCACGTCTAATGCCAGCTCCTCCAAGATCCCCATGTTTTCAAAAGAAAACTACATGGTGTGGAAAAAGAGAGTTCAATCCCATCTTGCCTCATTACACAATGACATGTGGAGGTTTATCACCAAAAGTCCTATCAAGATAGAGAAAGACAATTCTGAATGGACACATGAAGATAAGAGGAAGAACAACCTCAACAATCTGGCCATGGATATCTTGACATATCTCTTGACGATAACATGTTCAACTAAATCATATCTTGCGAGTCTGCCAAAGAAATCTAGGATAGACTCACTCAACTCTGTGAAGGCAACGAGAAAACCAAAGAAAACAAGATTATGGTTGCCACCCAATAGTTTGACAACTTTAAGATGCGTCCTGGAGAGATGATGACTAGTTTGATGCAAGATTCAGCAAGATTGTTACCACTCTATCCATTCTGGGAAAGACCTACAATAATAGAGAGATTTCTATAAAGGTCATGTTAGCTTTGCCAAGGGAGTGGGATATCAAGACTATGGCGATGAGGGAGTCCAAAGACCTCAATAAGATGGAGCTCTTCGACTTGCTTGCCGATCAGAAGGCTTATGAGTTCGAGTTGAACTCTAGGATTGAAGAGGAGAACCCCACATCCGCCATAATAACCAAGACTATGGTGACTTCCGAGGAGTCACCAATTGCCACTGAAGTAAAGACTGCTGCTCAACAACTAAGCAACGACGCAATGTCTCTTCTCGTGAAGAAATTCGGCAAATTCATTAAGAAGAGAAATTGTAACTCAAGCTCCTCAAATAATATTAATGATGATAAAGCTAAATCTAAGGCTAATGTTAAATTCTTTAACTGTGGTAATTTAGATTATTACAAATTGGAATGCAGGAAGCCGAAACGTGATAAGAAGAATAAAGACAACAAAAACGAGTTGAAGGCCCTCATGGCGTCTGATAGCAAGGCCAAGTGGATGCAAAACGACTCAGATTATTCATCATCCAACGATAGTGATGATGAAGAGGTTGCTTGCTTCATGGTTAGAGAAGAGGAAGATTCAGAGGAATCCGAGGGATTTGATTTCTCTTCTGAAATTTTTTCACGAGATGAATTAGTGGCTGCACTAAATGACATGGTCTCGGAGTACACAAAGCTATCAGAATCTAAAATGAAACAAGTTCAAAATATAAAATTGATGAATCTATTTTTTCTCAAACCTCCAAACCAAAATTTTTTGAAAACAACATGGAAGAGTTTTCATCTGAGAATGAGACGCTCAAGAAAAAAAATTCAAACTCTCTCTTCTATAAACCAACACTTAACCTATATTGTCAGTTCTTGGACAAGGTCTGAAGAAGATTTCAAATATCAGATTAGTCTGTTGAGGCCTGCTGGATGCAAATTTGGTCTAAGATTTGACAGCGATGACCCAAACAAGTCATATAAGAAGCTAAATTCAACAACTAACAAACTTAAGCCAATAAGCTTTGTCAAAGGGAGTTTAACTGATACTGGAACTGATCCAAGCTGTGTGGATCAAATTTTAAAGAATGAGATAACTTATGTTCTACCAACAATTAGCTGGCTGAAACCTAAGTTAGAAGCATCTAACAATTCTGGCATATCAAAACCTGACAAGAAGTCAAGGACTTTTAAATAAAAACCATCCTCTAAGTATAAGGGACCAGCTGCTAGCAGGAAGACGTATACTAAACCTAAATCATACGCATTAATCACAACAAAAAATGGGAAATCCATCAACATAACTCAAATAGGGATCCCTAAGGGACTGATTGACCGAGGACCCAAGTGAATGTGGGTACCGAAAGCTGTAAATATATTTTTGTGTACGTGATACAAGGTAGCTTCATGAGGGAAACGTGGAGCACACACTTTTGAGGACATGCTCGATCAACAATTGGCTCAACAATTGGCGCATCTGCCAATTTCACAGACTAAGTGTTTCTTCCCTAAAAATATTTTTGGTCTTGAGGACCTCAAAACATTTATTTGTTCATTCTGTACATATGCATAAATTGAAAGGGAAATTTATTATTTAAAATGTTCAAACATATGCACGTAGACGAAAGTTTTAATCGGTCTATTAGACGATGACGTTTAAAAGAAAAGAAAGTACTTAGACATATATCTACTTACACAGTCTGTGCTTTTGAGGTGGAGTGTCTTGGTTTAAAACTTACAAGGTTTGACGTCGAAGTCTAATAGTCGTTTAGACATCTATAAAACTAGTGTCATTAGATGCTAACATCTAACTAGACACACGTCTAATACGTGTTGTCCATGCGTAATTAGACGTCTAAGTCTAATAGACACTTAGACATCTTTAAGACAAACGTGATTAGACGCATGTGTTAGGATCGGGGACGCCCTTGGAGGACCAGGGTGTTTTCTGGTTTCGTGAAGGGTGGCCGCTTACAACACACACACTTTGGTGATAGTCCGGTTAGAGACTATAACCGTTCTCAGCACTGCACAAACTGTCACAGACTCTTGAACCAGGTTCATGTGCGGAAATGTCTGTTTCAGGTTGAAGCAACGAATGCGACTTTTAGATGATGTTTTTAGGAGGAGTCGGCTTTATGGATGTGAGTGACCGGTTTTAGGAGTATGATTAGTTTGAGGTTAGATAATGAAAGCAACGAAAGAACACAAGACACAGGATTTGATTATAGATGTTCGGAGCAAACCCTCCTACGTCACCCCTTCTTCTCAGGTTATGAGAAGGATCTCCACTAACTCTTAGAGTTACAAAAATACTGCCGGTCGAGCCCAACTTCGCTACTCGCCGGTTACACCAAACTCACTCTTTGATGTAATACAACAACTCAACACAACAACACACAAAAGGTTCCGGTTTTAGACACACCGGTTTTGGAATAAAATAGTTTATCTCTCTAGAACTTAATGCTTTTCGTAATCCGTGACTTTTCAACTATGTTCGTAACTTGCATTAAATGAAGACGTTTGATCTTCCTTTTATAGCTGAAAGTCTCCAACGGTTACTTTCTCCTCTCTCCTGCGGATTGGTCGATCATCGTCACGCCTGATGCAGAAAAGGTTGCTTGCACGCTTCACCTTCCTCAACACCTGACATTCATGCAGGCAGCTCTGAGCAAAAGATGACGTAGCCGGTTTTCAGATTTGGACACGTGTTGGGCATGCACCTCCGGTTGTCAATTTCAGATCAATAAAGCATCATTGCTTTCCTCGCATGCTTCCGATCGGATCTGATCTTCTTTTATTCTTTCAAGACACGTTTCTTCCGTCATAGTACGTCACTCTGGAAGTTTGAATCTTCTGACTTTTGTTCTGAACCATCCGGTTTTTGTGTCTTGTGTAGTGTTATCCGGTTTGAACGAAAGTTTCTGTCTTGGCTAACCGGTCGCTTGAGAAAGTGAAAACCGGTTCCTCTGATCTTTAACTTGATCACTCGAAACTGGTTTCTTTGAAGTATAGTAGCAACCGGTTTTGATACGCCAACCGGTTCATACGGTTTTGATCTGTACCTGCACATGAAGGTTGACAACTGTTTAGTTCGTCTGGCCGGTTCCAAAAATTAACTTACTTAATTTTTCTATCAATTTCTCCCTTTTTGATTATTTAGAATAAATATTCAAAAATTGTAATGTGTGGCCGGTTTAAAATTAATCTACTTAATTTTTCTATCAATTTCTCCCTTTTTGATTATTTAGAATAAATATTCAAAACATGTAATATATGGCCGGTTTTGAAAAATTTGCTTACTAGCCAGTTAGAGAAATTAATCTACTTAATTTTTCTATCAATTTCTCCCTTTTTGATTATTTAGAATAAATATTCAAAACATGTAATGTATGGCCGGTTTTGAAAAACGTGTGTTCGATTGTTTTTGAAGAAAGTTTCAAAAGCATGAGTTTGATTGTTTTAGCAAATATGTTAGAGCCTATCAGAAAAAGCAAAGTAACCAAGTTCTGAAACATAGTAAAACATAATTGTTTAAAGTAAATAAAGGAGGAGATTTAGGGCTTGGATGGTCCCCCCTTGTGTGGCTCCTTTTCCAGCTCCTTCTCCAACCGTCTTCTCTCTTCTTCTTTTCTTGCTCTCCACTCTCTATCACGTCTCTCGGCATCAATCAGCACACCGGCCCATACACTTGAGTGACCGGTGCCCTTATTCTTGAACCCGAAGTTGGCACAAACTGGTTTTGGTGGTGGAGGCGGTGGAGCATTCGAAGGTCTGAAGCTTGGAGTTGCGTTGGATTCTCCGGTTGTCCTTCTCTTTCGTTGATTAAGTTCCTCCGGGTCTTCTTCTTCTTCGTCAAGCGGTTGCGCATTTATCACGACCGGTAAAGCTGTTTTCTGTTTTGCCCGCTTCATCACTTTCTTAACTGTGCTTCGTTTCTTCTTGTTCCTTGTATCCATTGAGTGGAACGATTGAACCAGTGGGAGTTCCTGGATGTTGGCCTGCTCTTCCTCGGTAAACTGGAAGAATTGGCCATCGACGATGGTGCGGATGCTGCCATCATCTAAAATGTGACCGTTGTTGAAGAATTCACACACCTCCTCTACGAGGATGGTGTCTGAACCCTTAAGAAAGCCCTGCAACCTAGAATCTATGATATGCTGAAAAATGCAATCATAGTATGCGTTGTCCTTGATATCTTCAAAGTCGATAATGAGAGTGTTTCTTAGTTCGGCAGACATGATGATGGAGGTTTGAGAGAGGAATTTTCTTAGCTTTCAAATTTTAGAGAGAAGGAGTGCTTGGAGGCGTGTTTTGAAAATGAAGGATTGATCCTCCTTTTATAGCTTGGAATGGGTGAGTGCATTTAATGAGAGGATTTGAAAATTTTAGCCGTTTATGTCTAGTCATTAATGTCTTTGTGATTTTCCAAGAGAATAAAGGCATGTCTTGTCTAGTCAAGTCAGGCATGCTTTTTGATAATGAGAATTTGTGTTTCCAAGAGTGATATGATTTATTTTGATATGGCACATTGAATATTTTAGATTTTGACTTGAAAAAGGAAGGAAATCTGATTCATTAATTGGGGTACAAAACCGGTAGTACAGCAAAATTACCGGTTTTGTGAACAAGAGATTAAGAGAAGAAGAAGGAACAAGTTAGACATTTGATGACTCAGCCGCTTGAACATTTGATGCCTCAGCCGCTTGATTTCTTGTGGCTTTGACAACTTCCCACCGGTCGATCATCTCTTGTACTCTTTCCTTGGTGAGCACATGCCTTGGGTGAAGAGTGACGAAGGGTCCGGAGTGGATGTCTAGACTTGCACAGAAACCGCTCAACTGAGGAGCGTAGCCGGTTTTGTTGGATAGGAGCATCTTCTTCAGGTTACTGAAGATGATCCAGGACCAGTTAACCGGTGTCCCAACCGTTACAGTGATCATCATCTCGAAAAGCCTTTGAGTGTAATAGTAACTTTTCTCTCTGCACAAGATAGATTTTCCCAGAATCTCGCAGAGAAGCTGGTACTTATGAGAAAGTTGACTTTTGGCACCCCAGGGTTTAACCGGGATATCTGATCCTGAGAACCGGCGACACATCTCTTCCATTGTCATCGGGGAGTATGTTAGGTCGGTTACCCCTTCATTGGGCAGACCGCAGTATACAGCGAAATTTGTCTCGCTGAATAGAAATTTTTGACCGTAAACTTGTGCAACGATGATATCTCGGTGCACTTCCTTTCTGGTTTGGAAGAGTTCTTCGACTACGAGGTAGTCAAGGATGAATCTGTTCTCAAGGAAGCTTCTTAGCCCGCTCCTTTCTATGGCTAAGAACATTTCCTTGACTTCGTGATCTTCATATTGGTAGATTGAGTTAAAATCTGCCAATAGGATTTTCTTTGCTAAGGAGTTGGTGTTCATGTTTTTTGAGAGAGAGGATTTATCTCAAAAGTGATATTTGTGAATAGTGATCTTGTGAAGTTTTGTGAAGGATTAGGGGTGATTTATATAGCCAGGGGATTCGGCTTGGTTTTAATGAGTTTAAGCATGCCTGATAATGTCATCAACTAATTAATAGACTTTAACTTGTTGAAGTAACTAATGGTTATTTCCAAGGTAAATCTAATTATTACCAAGATAGCAATGATGAAAAATATCTATTGACAAGATGTGAGTCTCCCTCTCTTGATGATGGACACATGTCGTCATCTCGATTGTGGTAGACTTGTTTTTATTAATTACAGGCTTCATTTTTCAAAATATGCATGAAAACTTAGTCAGTCATCCCAGGTTAACCGGAAAAGTTCATTCCATCCGACCAGAATGCATTTGTACTAAGCGGTTTTCCATGACCGGTTTTAGTAGGATATTTCCGTTTGTGAAGAAAAGTTGATTAGTGTCAACAGTTGTTCAACTTTGGATTTGTCTTATCCACTTCAGCCCGGTTATTTCAACCGTATATTAACACATACATTTGATTCGAAATTATGAAGTGATCGGGCATAACCGGAGACTTTCTCCCGGTTAGCATATTTGATTTATTAATGGCCTATTTGAATATGGTTTGAGAAGCTTTAGCTTCTCCCTGAACACATATCCCGGTTTCTTACATGCATACATGATTATTATATCAATTGATTAAGATTAGTAAGTCCCAAGATATTTCGAAAGTGAGAGAACTTAGCTTCCTGTAGCGGTTTTGTAAATATATCCGCTACTTGTTGCTCGGTCGAAATATATTCCAGCCGGATGTGTTTCTCCTGAACATGCTCCCGGATGAAATGGTGTCGGATGTCGATATGCTTTGTTCTTGAGTGCAACACCGGATTGTATGTAATCGTTATGGCGCTGGTGTTGTCACAAAAGATTGGAGACTCCTTGGCTTCTATTCCGAAATCCCTTAGTTGTTGTTGGATCCAGAGAAGTTGTGCACAGCAGCTTTCAGCCGCTATGTACTCCGCCTCTGCGGTTGAGGTTGCAACAGATGTTTGTTTCTTGCTGCTCTAAGTGACTAACCGGTCACCCAGGAATTCACAGGTTCCACTTGTACTCTTTCTGTCGATTTTACATCCTGCGTAATCGGCATCTGAGTAGCTTATTAGATTGAAGCTTGAGTCTTTTGGGTACCAAAGTCCCACTTTTTGAGTTCCCTTTAGATATTTTAGAATTCTTTTGGCCGCCGTATAATGAGACTGCTTTGGATTTGCTTGGAACCTCCCGCACACTCCAACCGCAAATAGAATATCAGGTCGACAGCGATCCGATCATTCCTCGATATGCTGTGATGTCAACGGCTTGACCATCATCATCTTTGTCCAGCTTCGCGGAAGGACTCATTGGCGTAGCCGCTTCGGCATATGTATCCATCCCAAACTTCTTCAACAGTTCGGCTGTGTACTTCGGTTGGCTTATGAAGGTTCCGGCTTCAATCTGCTTAACCTGAAGTCCTAGAAAGAAGCTCATTTCTCCCATCATACTCATTTGAAATCTATCAGTCATCATTTTCGAAAATTTGTCACATAATTTTGGATCGGTTGATCCGAATATGATATCATCAACATAAATCTGAACAAGTAAAATTTGTTCTTTCCTTTCAAATTTGAAAAGTGTTTTGTCTACCGAACCTATTGTAAATTTGTGATCAAATAGAAATTGTGTCAAAGTATCATACCAAGCTCTTGGAGCTTATTTCAAACCGTAAAGGGCTTTATTCAGCCGGTAAACGTGATTTTCATATTCTGGATTTTTAAAACCTGGAGGTTGGTTAACATACACCTCTTCATTTACTTTACCGTTTAGAAAAGCACTCTTAACATCCATTTGATAAACTTTGAAGTTTTTGAAAGCTGCATATGCTAAAAATATTCTAATGGCCTCAAGTCTAGCTACAGGGGCAAATGATTCTTCAAAATCAACGCCTTCTTCCTGTTTATAGCCTTGAGCCACTAACCGGGCTTTGTTCCTCGTAACTAAACCGTCTTCATTGAGTTTATTTCTGAATACCCATCGTGTGCCTATAACCGGTTTGTTTTTCGGTCTAGGGACTAGGTACCAGACTTTATTTCTCTCAAACTCGTTTAATTCCTCTTGCATTGCCAAGATCCAATCTGGATCTGACAACGCTTCATCCACCTTTTTCGGCTCAATTTGTGATATGAAAGCAGAGTTTCCATAGTGATCCAAATTTTGTTGCCTAGTTTGGACGGGTGAGGATATGTTACCTATTACTAGTTCAAGAGGATGATTTTTGTTCCTTCTGAGGTTGATCCGAGACGTGTCTACCAAGCTTTCGGTTGGCTGATCAAGGTTAAACTGATCGGTAGGCTGAACAGAGTCAGACCGACCGATTTCTTCAGTAGAAACTGAAGCGTCAACTTTCTGCGGTAAGGCAGCTTGATCAGGCTGAATTTCAGCATCAACCGCTTGGTCCTTGACAAAGCGTCTAAAAACCGAACCTCGTCTTCATCATCAGAATAGATATTAAAATTTTCCATTCTGTTGTGAAGGTCGAAGGGTAATGCAGTGTTTCGTTCAACCGATTCATCGAAAACAACGTGTGCGGTTTCTTCAACTGTTAAAGTCCTAGTATTGTATACTCTGTAGGCTTTACTCACAGCTGAATATCCCAACATTATTCCCTCATCGGATTTAGCATCAAAAGCGGTCAAGTAATTCTTCCCGTTATTGTGAACAAAACATTTACTACCAAAAATTCGAAAATATCGTACACTTGGAACTTGATCAAAGTAAATTTCAAAAGGAGTTTTAGAAAACCGTTTAGTTACTAAAGATCGATTTTGTGTATAGCAAGCGGTATTGATAGCTTCAGCCCAAAACTTTTGAGCGATACCCGAATCGGCTATCATTGACCTTGCGGCTTCCTTGAGAGTTCGGTTTCTTCTCTCAGCCAGGCCATTTTGTTGAGGAGTTCTGGCACTAGACAACTCGTGCCTAATACCGGAATCATCAAGAAAAGTTGTTAAATTACTGTTTATAAACTCAGTTCGTCTATCACTTCTGATCTTATTTACTCGAATAGATTTTTCATTTTGTATTCTCAAAATCAGTTTAATCAGGTTTGGAGTTGCTTGATTCTTAGAAGCTAGAAAAGTAACCCAAGTAAATTTGGAATAGTCATAAATAACTACATAGTATAATGCATGCCTCCTAAACTAGTTACTTTGACCGGTCCAAACAAATCCATATGCAAGAGTTCCAAACATCTTTCAGATTGATAATTTCCTTTACTTTTGAAAGATGATTTTACTTGTTTCCCCATTTGACATGCAGCACATACTTTATCTTTTGAAAACTTAACATTTGGAAAACCGTGAACTAGTTCCTTGGAACAAATAAAGTTAATTGTTTTGAAATTCAAGTGGTTTAACCGTTTATGCCAAAGCCAGTTTGGATCATTTCCGGCTATCATACACACAGGTTTTTCGAAGTCAGTTTTCCAATTTACTTTGTAAATGTTTCCTATCCGGTTACCGGTTAGCAAAGTGTCATTATCTTGATTTTTGACTAAGCATGAGTTTTTATGAAATTCAACTTTGTAGCCCACATCACACATTTGGCTTATGCTTAACAAATTAAAGCTTAGTTTTTCTACCAATAATACATTACTTATGGATAAATCACCATGGACAATCTTACCCTTGCCCACAGTTTTACCTTTCGAGTTGTCTCCGAATGTGATGACTGCTCCGGTTTCGTACTTGATGTCGGTCAGTAACTCCTTGTTTCCGGTCATATGCCTTGAGCATCCACTGTCCAAGTACCATTCAGAATTCTTTAACCGGTTGATCCTCCTAACCTGCAACAAACAATTATTTACACCTTTTTGGTACCCACATTTAGTTGGGTCCATGGTTGATTAGTCCCTTTGGGATCCAGACTTGAATGAGTCGGATCACTTTCCTGGTTATTGTTTTGATAATATTTGGCTTAACTTCTTGGTTGTTGCTCAAAAATGCCTTATGTGGTGATGGGCTTCTTTGATGTCGGGTTTTATTTGTTTTACTTGGTTTCCGGTTGACTTTCCTTCTTTCAGGATGAAGCCATTTTTCAGATTCGTTAGGACCTACATACTTAAGCGTTTCTTCCGGTTTTAAGTCATTTTCGGTTTGTGAACTCTTGACAAATTTTATAAATGGAAGATTATTTTTCGTGAGTTTCATCCCGTTGGATTGTTTTGTTTCATTTTGTTTATTTGGTTCATAACCGATGCCATACCTACACTTCGGATGTCTTTTGAGTTTACACATTTGTTTCACTGCTTGACGTGATCTCTCCCACGCAGCCGTGACGTACATTGCTCGTTCATCGGTTTCGGTTACCGGTTGAATTGTCTTCTCATTATCGGAGAATAGTTCATCCGGTTCATACGTTTCGATTTCACATGTTTTATCATATACATAATCTGTTTGTTCGGTTTTAGGTTCTACAGGAGTTGGTATGTACGCAGATATATTTCTGAACTCAGCAACCATTTGGTTGAGTGCAGAAACCAGATCTTCTTTAGTAAACTCATCAGAAGAGAAATCAAATATCTCTTCGTCGTTTGCCATGAAACATGTCACTTTTTCTTCACCATCTTCATTATCGGAGTATGCCCACTCGCTTCCACCGTCGGATGCAATGAGCGCCTTCTGAATTTCCTTTCCTTCATCAGCATGTTGATCATCGTTTCTCTGGTAGTCGTTTCGTTGGTTGTTGTTTCCCCGATAGTTGTTCCCTTGGTAGTTGTTTCCCTGATACCGGTTGCCTTGATAGTTATTCCCTTGATAATTGTTTCCTTGATAGTTTCCTTCCGGTTTTCTATCGTCTCTTCTTGGTTTTCTACACTCTGACCTGAAATGTCCAAAACCATCACAGTTATAACATCTCTTGTTTGATTTATCTACATAGTTATAATTAAAATCATTATTAGATGGTGGCTGACTCTTCTTCATGAATTTCCCGAATTTCTGAGCTAGCATCGCCATCACATCGTCGGTAATTTGATCGGTGTTTTTGACTGGAGCCGGTGCGGTTGATACTTGGACCGCCGGTTCCACCGATGTGACCAAAGCTCTAGTTGCGGTTGATGTGGATGCTTCATCTTCGATCCGAGACTTGATCTCGAATTCGTAGGCTTTCAAGTCCTCGAACACATCATGAACCTTCATCTGCCCAAGGGTGCTTGATTCCCTCATCACCATGGTCTTGATATCCCACGTGCTTGGCAAGGATCTTAGGGCTTTGATGATCACTTCTCGATTGTCATACTTCTTTCCGAGTGTTTGAAGCTCGTTGACTACGCTGGTGAACCGGTTGCTGAATTCCTTCATGTTTTCCCCCGGTTTCATCCTTATATTTTCATACTTCTGCGTAGCCACCAAGATTTTGTTCTCCTTGGTTCTTTCGTTTCCCTCGTGGATCTGAATAATTGTTTCCCAGGCTTCCTTTGCATTTTCACACTCTGATATTTTGTTCAAAGTGTTATTATCTATGGCCTTATAGATGTGCCTCATGCAATGGTTGTCCAGGTTACTCCGTCTTCGATCTTCACTCGTCCATAGGTTTTCCTCCTTGTTGATCTTGATCGGTCCCTCTTTCAGGACTCGGCTCATCTCATCATCTAACGTAATCAGATGTAGATACATCTGTTTCTTCCAACTGCTAAACGCTTCGCTGTTTAGCATTGGCGGCTTGTCGCTGTGGGTCATGCTTCCCATCTTCGTTGGTTGCTTGAGTGCTAAGAACCTCACTCTGATACCACTTGTTAGGATCGGGGACGCCCTTGGAGGACCGGGGTGTTTTCCGGTTTCGTGAAGGGTGGCCGCTTACAACAGACACACTTTGGTGATAGTCCGGTTAGAGACTATAACCGTTCTCAGCACTGCACAAACTGTCACAGACTCTTGAACCGGGTTCAAGTGCGGAAATGTCTGTTTCAGGTTGAAGCAACGAATGCGACTTTTAGATGATGTTTTTAGGAGGAGTCGGCTTTATGGATGTGAGTGACCGGTTTTAGGAGTATGATTAGTTTGAGGTTAGATAATGAAAGCAACGAAAGAACACAAGACACAGGATTTGTTTATGGATGTTCGGAGCAAACCCTCATACGTCACCCCTTCTTCTCAGGTTATGAGAAGGATCTCCACTAACTCTTAGAGTTACAACAATACTGCCGGTCGAGCCCAACTTCGCTACTCGCCGGTTACACCAAACTCAATCTTTGATGTAATACAACAACTCAACACAACAACACACAAAAGGTTCCGGTTTTAGACACACCGGTTTTGGAATAAAATAGTTTATCTCTCTAGAACTTAATGCTTTTCGTAATCCGTGACTTTTCAACTGTGTTCGTAACTTGCATTAAATGAAGACGTTTGATCTTCCTTTTATAGCTGAAAGTCTCCAACGGTTACTTTCTCCTCTCTCCTGCGGATTGGTCGATCATCGTCACGCCTGATGCAGAAAAGGTTGCTTGCACGCTTCACCTTCCTCAACACCTGGCATTCATGCAGGCAGCTCTGAGCAAAAGATGACGTAGCCGGTTTTCAGATTTGGACACGTGTTGGGCATGCACCTCCGGTTGTCAATTTCAGATCAATAAAGTATCATTGCTTTCCTCGCATGCTTCCGATCGGATCTGATCTTCTTTTATTCTTTCAAGACACGTTTCTTCCGTCATGGTACGTCACTCTGGAAGTTTGAATCTTCTGACTTTTGTTCTGAACCATCCGGTTTTTGTGTCTTGTGCAGTGTTATTCGGTTTGAACGAAAGTTTTTGTCTTGGCTAACCGGTCGCTTGAGAAAGTGAAAACCGGTTCCTCTGATCTTTAACTTGATCACTCGAAACTGGTTTCTTTGAAGTATAGTAGCAACCGGTTTTGATACGCCAACCGGTTCATACGGTTTTGATCTGTACCTGCACATGAAGGTTGACAACTGTTTAGTTCGTCTGGCCGGTTCCAAAAATTAACTTACTTAATTTTTCTATCAATTTCTCCCTTTTTGATTATTTAGAATAAATATTCAAAAATTGTAATGTGTGGCCGGTTTAAAATTAATCTACTTAATTTTTCTATCAGCATGCGTATAATAGACTCATGCGGCTAATAGACGTCTATTCAACTTAGATGCCAGAATGTAGAAGCAAATGACACGTCTAACTACATGTGCAATTAGATGTTTCATCTTCAGACTAATTGAGGACAGTTGTCTTCATGCGCGGTCATCTAATTTTCCCGCTCAAACATTAAAGCAATCATTTATTAATAACTTGAAGACGCGTGTCTTTCAATGTTGGGAAAATGACTAATATACCCTTAAATATTAAATTATTATTGATTAAATTCAGTTAATGATGACCTCCTTTGGTAAAAGGCGCCTAACATTAATTGGTGGACCCTCTTTTTCAAAAGTGACGGTTAAGAAATGTGACCTTTCGGATTCTATTCAAGGACATCGTGCATGTTTTTGAAGATTTTACGCTCAAAATTTTCTCAAGAACCCTAGTTTCTCTCTAACTTCTCTCTAAGAAATCGTGTTCATCTTTTTCATCCTTTATTCTCAAATGGCTAACAAGAAACATATCACTATTGGTCACAACACCTTGTAGGTTGACTTCGAATCGATTTATACCATTGATCAACATGATATTGTTGATAAGTTCCGCTCTCTGGAGTATTCCGATCTCATAAAATATCTCGGCGGATTGTTCGTCTTCTACGAGAAGGAAGTCCGAGAGTTCTTCAAGACAACGAATGTAGTCGGAGAATCGATTACGACGACTATCAAAGAAACATCTATCTCTTTCAATGAATCCACCTATGCTGAGTTTCTAGAACTTCTATCGGAGGGTCATACCTTCAATCTAGCACTTCCAGCAGAAACCATCTCGGAAATGCAGATCGCTTTCTCCAATGATGGCTCTTCAATTAGGATAAACGGGAAGAAGACCCTAAAGTCGCATTTCATTTTGTTAAATAGTATCGTGGAGAAGGCTCTTCAAGGTAGAGCAGGTTCTTTCGACTTATACAGCCAGGACCGTTTCGACTATATGACGGACATTTCTAAAGGTATGCAAATCAATTGGGCATCTACGTTATTTTCTAACTTATGCCAGTTGATTTACTCAAGAAACAAGGAGAGTTTGGATTCTCAGTCCAACTCGGATGGTTTATGAAGCACTTGGGTGTGTCTATGGGCGAGGCTGAGGCTATTAATACGAGTCGCGTATTCACTAATTTTTTGTGAAGAGCACTCTTGCAAGAATGAAGCTCTCGAAGGATATGGCTTTTGGCTCATCCAGCCAACAAACAGGTGGTTAGTCGGTCACTTGATCTAAGTGACATGTTGCTTCCGTTCAGTCTACGGGGGCAAAAAAAAAATCTGTAATGGAATATGCGGCTAGCATGAATATCCATAAGAGTTCTCTGAAGAAGGATTTTGGAGTAGTTGACTCCAGGGTAAGACAAGGTCTTCCTCCCCTTACTGCTATCCCTATTCAATCTCTTTCTCCATTCCCTAGCCCGTTGAAGAAGCCGGCTAAGTCTTCTGGTCCTGATGTTGATCAGTCTAAGGCGTCTAAAGCATCTAAGGCGTTTAAGCCATCTAAGAAGTCTACTAAGGTAACTTCTTCTTCTCCTTTGGCCTCAGTGCCTTTTATTGATGTTCTTGTGACAGAACAAGCTGAAGGGCCGACTGTTGAGCTAGTTGGTCCGAATAGTAAATGTACTGACAGGGCTGTGTCGCCTGTCCTCTCCAAAGAATCAGTAGTTGTTGAGGCTACACTAAAATAGAGCAGGTTATTGCAGTTCCTGATGCTGCTTTATTATCTGAACAGGCTCCCCTCTTACCGAATGTTGAGCCTATTGTGATCAAATCTGAAGTTACGGGAAAGGGTATTGTGTCTGAACTCCCAAAATGGGCCATTTCGAAGCCTTTGTCCCCTTTCGAAATTTTGAGAACAGCAAAGGGTGCTCGCGACATTTTTATCGGTAAACCTTTGCCAAGTCATAAACCTGCTGTGGTTCCTGGAAAAGGAAAGGGTATTGCCAAAGAAACTCTAAAGAAGGTCTCGGAAGCCAGCTGTATTGTTAACCTTTTCATGGAGGAAGTTGATATGAAGACTACTAAGAAGATCAATATCTTAGACACTTGGGTAAACTACAGGTTAGCCACTCAATTTGATGAGATGTTCTCGAAAAAGCAAATTGTGAAAGAATGGAAGAATCTTATAAAGACGGAGAAGAGAGTTCTGAAATGGGCTAACACTGATGAGGTCTCTAAAGCCCTCAAAAGAAAAGATCTGGTGGTGGCTAATATCATAAGAAGTATTATGTTTCCCAAGATTGAGAAGAGAAAGGTCAACCTCAACCCGCTCGACAGGGATACTCCTGCAAAGTAGAACACTTTGAAGCGATTGGACCTCATTATGAATGGCTATTGTTCGACAGTCCTCCAACAGGTTCACGAAATAGAGTCTTCCGAGTTGAGTCTGTTTCATGATCTGTCTAGTGAAGACGAGCTAATGGAGATCTTTGTGGTTGATCAATCTGTTTCAGAAGAAGATGAGCAGGCTGCTGCCCATCTTATTGAGCTGGCCAACATATCATTTGAGGAGAAACGGTTAATGGCGCAGTAGAATATTGAACAAACCCTAGTATTGGGTCAACCTGAAATAAATTTGGAAGTAGAGGAGGTTATTATTGAAGCTCTTTAGTCACCTACTGAACAAAAGGAGACATCTGAGGTGGCTCCTCCTATTATTGAAGAAGAAGAATCTCTAGTGGTTGAAGAAGAATAAACAAAGATTGCTGATAAGTCTCCTGAATCAGATGCTAAGGGAGAACCCTTGAAGGAGGCAGATTCCGAGAAGATTCCCTCTGTTGAGGGGGAACAAGATGATAAAGATGAGTTTTCCTCATCCTCATCTTCAGAAGATAGTCGAATTCCCTCTCCTCCATCAACACCGATCATAACACCAACAAACATTATTGATAAAGTTGCTGAATTACCTCTTCATTCTGAAGGTATTTCAGAACAAATTCATCAAGTATGTGCCGATATTCTCAATAATCAATAGCAATCCAAGGATGCGTCCAAGGCTCCCTCTTCTCCTTCCGAAGATAAAGAATCGGGACATTCTTTACAAGTTAATGTGCATGTCAGCCCGATTCGTACTGCTCCAGCATGCTCTTAGGCTGTGTCCTCTGCTGTTCATTCTTCAGAAGAAGCTTCTCCTAGAGGAGCAAACTTCTGTAACTCCATGTTAGATGCGATGCACTCTTTACAACAGAACAAGCTGGACATGAAGTCCAGATTGGCCAATCTTGAGAAGGGCTCAATTTCAAGCAAGGAAGAGTTGTCCTCTATTCTTTATACTTAAAAGGAACTGGAGAAGACTGTGAAGAGAAATACTTATGAAGTCAACATCGTTAACTCTATGCACACGAAGTTTGAGAAGAATTTCTTCAATAGACAATTTGAGTAGTTTTATGAATCCAAATCTTTCACCCTGGAGCTTCATCAAGATGTTATGACAGTAATGAATTTCATGCAATACCAAATGATGGAGATGTCCAATGCAATGAATAGAGCTGACGCCGAGCGAATGGAGCAAGCTGACTCTTTTGCAAGGTCTATTCAAATTGTTGAAGTAGTTAAGGCTGCTACTGCTAAAGAAAAATCCCTTATTGAAGCTGATAATGTTAAAAAGGGAGAAGGTAGCTCTAGAGGTGGTACCTCAAAAGGTGGAGCTTCTATAGGAACCTGATCGAAATCTAAACGCAAAGCTTCTGAAGAGGACGAAGAAGGTTACAGACCAGTAAAGAAATGACCAGGTCGTGGAAGCGACAAAGGTGTTGGAAATGGAGGCGCCCGAGGTGCTTTCACTTGATTCCATGACCTCCTAATGAGCAACTCTCTTCTAGAAGGCGAAACTGATCCAAACGTGAAAAGGGAAGGACCATAAATCTCTTTCTTTGATTTTCATATTTTAAAACTTATGTTGGAATATTTTAGTGAACTACTTTGATTTCTATCGTATTTGATGGGTGTTTATATTTTTTTATTAGGATTACATTGTTTTAACATCATCAAAAAGGAAATTTTTTTGGATTAGATCATTAACTCATCTGATTTTGATAATTTCTTAAATAATCAAAAAAGGGGGAAATTGTTGGGAAAAATTAAGTAAGAGTTAATTAATTTAGAATAAATTGTTGGAAAAAATTAAGTAAAGAGTTAATTAACTTAGAAATAATCGGAAATTATGAAATATTAAACAACTGAATTTTGATGATGTTTAAATATGAAGAACTGAATTTTGATGATGTTTAAATATGAAGGAAGCTAAGTTTAATTGTTTCTGTGTAGGTGTATCAGACTTTTCTAAATTAGACGTGGTCTAAGCAAACTAATTAAATGTGTTACGTAGTTAGACGTTGATGTCTAACTCCATTAAACGTGGTAGTCTAATGGGTAACGTAGTTAGACATTGGCGTCTAACTCCTTTAAACAAGTCTGAAGTGATACGTAGTTAGACGTTGAAGTCTAACAGATACGTAGTTAGACGTTGAGGTCTAAATCCATTAGACGTGGTAGTCTAATGGGTAACATAGTTAAACATTGGCGTCTAACTCCTTCAGACAAGTCTGAAGTGATACGTAGTTAGACGTTGAAGTTTAACAGATACGTAGTTAGACGTTGAGGTCTAACTCCATTAGACATGGTAGTTTAATGGGTAACGTAGTTAGACGTTGGCATCTAAGTCCTTCAGACAGGTCTAATGGAACACGTAGTTAGACGTCGACGTCTAACTCCCTTAGACTTGAAAGTTTAATGGAGCACGTCTAATGCCTCGCTTCAACAGCCGTTTGAAGTTAGCATACGTCTACCCACGATCAATTAGCTATTTGCTACTCTGCTCCACTCACTCATGTGTAGTCTGAAAAGCCAGCTAATTGTATCCAATGAACGAACATCACATACGCAAATGTCCTTACAACGGTTTGTCTAGTACAAGACAATTTCAGAAGGATATTCGGCGCACTACCAGTTCGGTATGGCCACGATCCCTTTGCTCAGAGTCTGTAGATTTCTGGTACTATGGGAGGCCTTCCAATGGATGCTTGCCATGTGTCCATGAAGTAAATTTAACCGTTGGTGTCCTTCTATCCTTCTACTATAAATATATGATCAAGGACAATGGCCGAATCACTAGTTAACTTACTGAATCACTCTTGCTCTTACTGATTTCTTATATTTTTCAAGTTCAAGAGAGAAAGAATAAATACACTTTCTAGATGTGAGAATATTGTTCATAATATTGTAAGTTGAACCGAGGTTGTTCTGTTTAACAGAGTGTTAGGTAGTTCAGTAAACTGTATTTTATTCAAAGAATTTAGTGAAATCCTTCCAACTGTAGAAGAAGGGGGTGACGTAGGAGGGTTTGCTCTGAACATCCATAAACAACTCCCTATGTTCTTTACTTTCTGTCATTCATTTTTCATTGGTTCAAACCTTCAAATCCGACGAACATTTCCGCACTTGAAACCGTTTCAAGAGTTTGAAGAATTTGTGAAGAATAAAAATAGATCTTAACTTCTAACAAAGTTAAAATCGAATCATTTGCCATAAGTTGTCATTAATAGCCAGACCCTAGTCTCTATTGGTTACAACGATCCTATTAGTTAGTTAGTTAACATTTTTTTAATTAGAATTGTTCCTTAGAAATAAGAATAATTAAAAAAATTGCTTATTTTTTTTATAAAACTTTTTTTAGGATAAAGGGAGATGTGTAACTCTTTAATGGGTCAATCCAAGATCCACATGTAAGATCTGGACAAGATTTTTAAATGGGGCCAAGAAGATCCAAATTAAAGGCAAGTCAACCCGAGGTAAGGCCAAGGAATGGATTCAATTGACGAATCCAACCGGTGACCCGACTTATGGACCGACCCATGCCCAAGATACGACCCATAAAATCAAATGCTAAAAGAATTAGGTAAAGGCAGCGATCATATTCTCAATGGTGACAACCACAAATCTTAAAGTGCTGATCCCAATCATGTGCGGTCAAAGAAAATAAAGGAGGTAAAGGAAGAAGTTGTAAGGGAAAAGGAAGAAAGCCGTGTGTTGAAGTGAAGCATGAAGGCTTGGTCATTTTTTTATTAAAAATTAAAATGATCAAATATTGCATAATTATTAATTAAAAGCTTAAATCTTATTGGATAACACTTGACATTTAGTGACATATCAAGTGGATATTGCTCCATTTTTTTTAAAACATTTGTACATGTTTAAAATAGTTTTATCTTTCTAACGGTCTAGTGTGTTAAATGGGTCTTTGGGCCCTAGGATTTCATAGCTTTGCCTATAAATACCCCTCTTAACACCTTGCACAAGGGATCTCTTTTCACATTCACGTACCCTTAGGTTGCCTCTTTGAAATTTCTTAGTAACCATCAATTAGATTATTGGTCACAAGTGTTGTCTAAGAATAAAAGAGTTCATCCACTAAAGTCAAGAAAGAAACTATCTTTGTAAGCTTCTTGACTTCACCTTTAGTTTTGGTCTTTTACATAATAATTATTTTTGTCTTTTCTAATATGTAATATGATTGTATGTATGATTATTAGCTTAGGTGTTTGTAAATAGGTAAACACTAATAACATATTTAACATGTAAATAAAATAAAACATAACTAAAAAAAACATAAAGTTCAATTTAAATAAAAGGTCTTTGCACAAAAAGAATTTTTTTTTTATAAAACCAAAATCGACTCTTGAATTGACCATTTAAAAAGACTCAAAAGTTAAAAAAATAAGATTCTGTTTTGATTAAATTTGTATTTATTCTGTCATGTAAAATATGTAAAAATAATGATTTGGAAATAATTAAAGCATAAAAAAAACATAAAACAAAAGAAATTAAGGATCTTTGATCCAAAAACATTTTAAAAAAAACTAAGATTTAAACATAAAAAACAATTTCTTTTGTTTGATCCATCTGTTTTTTTATTTTATTTTATGATTGTTAGAATTAAGATTTTTGAATATATAAGTCTTTATTTATATGTTTTAAAACTTTCTGAAATTTTTTAGGCCATTTGGGATCACCAAATTTTTGTTAGATTAGGATTATTTCGAAAAATCAGTAGAATAGAAGGTCTTCTGCTTTAACACCGAAAAAATTAGCTCTGGAACACATTAGAAGAGCATCTGACTAATAAAACTGCACCTTGAAGCATACTTGGGTGCCAACTGACCGAGGAGCCTCTCTACACACAAAATCCGACTCTTTCCCGATACTTCCAGTGTTTTTGGATGCCTCTGTGCACATAAAGACCGAGGAAGCTAGCTAGTTCCACGCCTATGCTAGTTTTCTACCGCTTAGGACACTAAAACTAGACCCAAGCCTTTTTTTAACCGAGAAAACCTAGCCTCTAGTTAATTTTTTTTCATATACCCGGTTCCTTTAGACCTCCTTAGGATTTTTTTTATATATGTTATTTCTTTTATAAGCCTCTTTAGGTTGTAATTTGCACCCAAAGAGAACATACTGCCCATTTAGGACCGGAAGAAAGAGTTGCTGTAGACATATGACCGAGGATTCCTACATCTGACGACCGAGGACTGACGTTATTTGCATCTGACGACCGAGGACCGCTACTACTTGCTGCTGGAGACCAAAGACCGAAGTTTTCTACGCTTGGAGGCTGAATACCGACGTTTTCTGTGCTTGGAGACCGAAGACCGACGTTTGCTACACTTGGCGACCGAAGATTGCCGCATCCTAGGACTGTGGACCTCTACTGCTGATCATTGGACCGACTTTGGCCGCACCTTAGGACCGAGGACCGACAAAAAAGTGCAACGACCGAGCCGCGTTTGCACCTTGGTTGAAAATCAGGTATAGGACCATGAGGCTAACCATAGTCTTTTTGCTTAGTTTTTCATATTTTTTTGGGTCTGTTTGGTTTGGTTTGGTTGGTTTTATTATCTGATGTAAGTTAGTGATTTATGTGATCCTAGGTTAACATTAAATGGTTTAAATATAAAATGTAAAGCGTAAGATTTGTTTTTTAAAAAGGCCAATATTAACTAGTAGAGACTATAAGGCGTTGTGGGACATAGCGTCTAAAAAACATTTTCCACACGTAACCAAACGCCGAACTCACTTCTCTTAATTTCCTAATTTTTAAAATTAGGTGTCCACTCTCTAGTCATGAGGATTAAGTAATATTGAAAAAAGTTAAGAAAAAGCCTATGACATACTTACCATTAAAAACTCTCAATCTCTCCCATATTCGACTAGAAGGTAAAATATGGAGTTGTCTACATAACCTATTTTTTTTTAAACTTAAATTTTTCAAACACTAAAATTCATTCCACTCGTGTTTTAATTTTTTAAAAGAGCGATCTAGAATTTTCAAACGAGTCGATCAAAATGTTTTTATTTTTAAATCGTTCACACCAATCACCCTCTAATTCTTATTTATAGTTTGAATTTGAAATTTTTATATTTCAAATTGAATAAACTTGTATGCTTACTTTTTATGGTGTTTTATGGTTGAATATTGATCATAGGACCATTTAAAAACTATCTGGATAAGAAAGAACCGATCAATCGATCTTTAAAACACAAACCTAAATTTATTTATTTTTTAAATCCAAAAACCATGTTTACTATTCTTGGGTTAATTATGTTGAATCACAGTTCATAAAGCTTCCCAACATGATTGTAATGATGTTGAGCAACTGTTTGGATCGTGTTTGATCCATCTCGATCATGTTTGATCAAAATAAAAAATTTCAAAACAAATTAAAAATTTTGAGTTCTTGATTTGGTCAAAATGAACCGTAAGAATTCATGTTTTGGTACCAGTCAAGTATATGAGATATAAGGAAGCTATTGACCAACTCATTTTCCCTTAAAACAACTTTAAAATCAAAAATAATTTTTTTTATCAAATTTTTTTTTTCAATTTGATCATCATCTGGGTTGATTAATACCTTGAGATTATGATCAATATGTTTCTGGGAGCTCTGTGAAACTACCTAAACCCTTGGATCAGAGAATCCAAGTTAAAAAACAAATTTAAAAACCTGCACTTTTGTGTTCTTGAGGACCAAGGCTTGTTAGCCTAGGACCGAGAGATCCGACAGAGGATCCTCGGTCTGGACCAAAACCTATGATCGAGAAATTAGAACATAGGACCGAGATATAGGACCAAGAATTTTAACAGGACCAAGAGGTCCGACCGATGTTCTTGAGCTAGGACCGAGAGATCTGACCATTTTCTAAATATATTGAAAATTAGAAAATGATTTCAAAATATTTTTGGGATATTTCCACAAAAAATATTTTGACTAAAGCCTGTTTGATAACTATTTCTAAACCCTAACATCTTTACAAATACTTGATATTCCCCTATGTTCTTGAATGACTTCTCTTAAAAGAATAAGTACAAACACAATATCTCAAAAACAATTGCAAAGATTACATACCTTATAATGAATAGAAATAAGTGAGAAAAAACTTGATTAGATTTAAGAGACTTATCTATTCCCGTTGAAAACACCTAAATTGTTATGTTTTCCTTCTCGAAAACATACTTAAAGTATAGTAATTTTTAGACTATTCTTTTGAGAAAATTAGGACGACATCCTACAAAACCATGACTCCCAAAAAGTTCTTAATTATTCTTTTATCCATAAGGAAAACATACTTAAAGTATAGTAATTTTTAGACTATTCTTTTGAGAAAATTAGGACGACATCCTACAAAACCATGACTCCCCAAAAGTTCTTAATTATTCTTTTAGCCATACTTTTGAGTGCTAAATAATACTTCTTTGGGTCAAGCCAAGGGCTAAGATAATATTTTTAAATTGATAGATTAGTTGGTGTAACTCAATAAGGTAAAGAAGATCTAGGTTAGGCTCCATAACTATAATTTATTGGATTGAAAGAATGGACTAGAAGGATCTTTAAAAGAAAAAAAATATGAACAGTCTTGAAACTTAATTAAAGGATGTTGAATTCTTTTATTGCACGACTGGGTTAAGAAAACAATGCAAGTATTTTTAGATAACTTTTTCAATGTTGAAGAATTTTTTAATAGATAGTTGTTACTTCATTCCTTTTTGTTTTATAAGCAAGTTGTTGCTCATTTTGGGTAAACATTAATTTTTAGGGGGCTATATAAAGTTTATTTAGACAACTTTATTTTTATATAAAAAAATTAGAAAGGCAAAAGAGACCTCTAGAGACTTTAAAATATAGTAAATAAATATGAAAGTGCTAATACAACAATCCACATATATGAAACAATTTAATTACATAGTGACTCCTATAATAGCAAATTGAAAACCTATCATGTAAAAGTTTGATTGAATTGTTGATTCTATTTAATGCATTTAAAAAAAATCATAATTTATTTATACGAAGAAATCTAACCCAACTCTCATTTTTGAAAATAATAATTTATTAATTTATAAGAAGCTATCACGCTACCTACCGCCATGACCCCACGTCATTTGGAATGTTCAAGAATAGAAACGGTAACATTTAATTTTTAATAACTATTTTTTTGAATTAAACTAATTTTTTGGATTTTTTGTTTAATAATATTAACTTTCAATTGTTAGAATTTATCCTGATTAGATCCTAATTTAATGTGTGAGAAATTAAAATCTGAATGCCGCGGAAGCGTACCTTAATTAATCACATAAATAGTGAATCTTCTATTTCCTTAAACTTTGCATGGATTGAATGATTCTTTCCTTAAACTTTCCTTATATGGAATGGTTCTTCCATTTGATGAGTAAGTCAATAGTGTTTTCTCTCTCTGTTGATGGGGACGCAAAGGAGAATCGACGTTACTTCAAATGGGGACCATTACCGTTACATATAACCAACAATAAGTTAGTTATTATAGTTTGACAATTTCTAATTTAGCCCCTTCATAAAATTAGAAATGTCACTTAGGTATCCTCACTTTATTTTCATGACAAATACACCCATAAGCCATAAACTTAATTTCACATTAGATCACATTATTTTGGCTTGTATTAAATATGACACATGCACAATTATTTATTATACAAGTGACCCTAAAAATTCCAACAATCTCCCACTGGGTCACGTATGTACAAAAATAAATGTATCAACCATAATAACCATAATGCGCCTGAAGTTTTATGTCATCTTAATCATATGTTGTATAAACAATTTTATCAATTAATTATATCAATATAGGACCAAAGAGCTCGTCGTTGTATTTAAGAACAACTAGACCCAACAATGATCACATAAATCAATACAATTAATTGACAAATCATATCATGAATGTGAGGAATGAAAATTTCATGCAAGGTGATCTTTTCATGTCAATTTTCAACTGGTCCTACTTAACTTTAGTGAGATCATACTTTAAACATAATTATACAAAGTGTAATGAACTGAATAATACTTAAGTTCTGATCAGAATAAAAACTTTATAAATATCTATAAAATAATTAAACTGGAAGATGTCAAAATTACAAACTCCCACTGAAGTTAGAGATCGTTGATCTCTACAACACTCATACGAGCAATATCCTCATGAAAAACATTAGATGATAAACTTATTGGCATGAGGTTCATAACCATAGAGTTTGTACATATATATTTTATAGAAATCTATCCACTTTGTATCATTTCTTTCATTAAATAAACTTGATGTCAAAATCACTTAATTTGATGTCTAGTAACATGTCATAAATTTCGCTGCAATAGTGGATGACGCCGTAAGTGTTTGTTTGACACTTCTTCAAGAAACGACAAAACCAGCTAGCGAAAAATATTATCCGAAGTAGATTTCATACTATTTTGGCATCCCGTAATATCGGAGTCAGAATACTCAATGATCTCAAGACTTTCCGACTTCTTATATGTGAGCATTTAATTCTTAATTCTTTTCAAATATTTCATAACAATTAGGCTACTTAATGTCAAGCAAAGTTTGTGACAAACAAAATGTCACCCATATATAAAACCATAAATAAACATTTACTCCCACTGAACTTGTGATACACAAATAATCAATTAAATTCACCTCAAAACTAAAAGAGAGAATTGTTATTTTGTGAAACTTATGGTATCACTAATGAGACGCTTCTTTAAGTCTTTAATTTGCAAACCATATCAATTTGGTTTCTCAACACAAAGTTTTCTCATTGCATTAAATTGTTTTTTTTTTTTAATGTCTCTATTGAAAAACCCCCTTTAACATCTATTATGGTGAAGCTCCATATCAAAATATGCAACGAGTACTATAAATTGTTCTTAAAGAGTAATTCAGTTAAACTGGATTGTCATAAAGACACTTGATTTTGAGGTTGTTGAGTTTGTACTTAATAAATTTGATCAATATTGTCTTGTTACTCTTGATTTTTGAACATTATCATCAATATTAATAAAAGCCTTATCAATGTCAAAAACACTTGAGATATAAATCAAATCTTCCACAATATGAATTATTGATCTAAATCATTTTTAAAGACACAATCATTTCTCCCCTCAAACTCAATATCCTCAATAAAATATTGCAGTCTCATATAAAAAAAAACTATCTTTATCTTGACATAATAAAAAATTATAGCCCTTAATCACTTAGAATATTTAATAAAATAGTTGCTCACATTTATAAAACTTAAGTAACAATTAAATTCAAATAATGATTTATCCCATCTCAAAATACTTAATGCAACATTAATATCAAGTCTTTGGACAGTAATATTAATTGCTAATAGTATTTTGGTGTAATGATCAAACATTAATAATAAGACATGTCAAATAATCAATCTATCTTTAGATGGATTAATTATTCACATAAATAAGACTTTATAATTATTACATATTTACCATCACAAGTATTAATGCAATTCTGTCAATTAATTATCAGCCTTTGGGCCAAATAATATAATCACATGAATTACACAATACTACCATTCAAAATTGTTTTGAATTAATTTCAACAAACATGGTCACTTTGATGATTATTTGTATTAATCAATACAATTCAAATAATGAACAATAATATCATTATTTTAAATTTAAATGTCATATTATTGTATAACCCAAATCAATAATATATATATATATATATTTTTAAAGAGACATGTAATTTATTTTATTATAAAAAAAATAAAATTATACCGCAAGCCAAATCATATTTCTTGAATTTGAAATTTGTAATGTCTCTTATTAATTAAATTAAATAATAAATCTTCAAGATTTATTTGACCAAATGTCAAATATTCGCCTAAATCCAATTATAAATTAATTTATTAATAATCATTAACCTTAATCTTTTAATCCTAAAATAAAGGATATAATTAAAATTTTATTATGTATTGATATATATATATAATCTTAAACATTATTCCTTAATTATCTCTTGATTTATAATATATATTATATATTATTTAATCCCTTAACAACAAATATCAACCGTCAATTTAAAACACGGTCAATTTAAAACAAAGAATTTCTCCCTTTAACCCCTTTAACGAGAAAATCTAAACCGTTTAATAAGAAAATCTAAACACGGTCAATTTAAAACAGAGAATTTCTCCCTTTAACCCCTTAAATGAGAAAATCTAAACCGTTTAACAAGAAAATCTAAACACGGTCAATTTAGAACAGAGAATTTCTCCCTTTAACCCCTTTAACGAGAAAATCTAAACAATAATCTAACTATCAATAAATTTAATAAACATTATTAAATAATATTATAAATCTTTATATATATATATATATATTTACTCAATTATTAGATATTATCAAAAATCAATATATCCATATATTCCGAAATAGAGAAAATTCTTTTTAGGGATTTTATCATCTTAATTATCGTAAAATTCAAATATCCCTTAATCTATTAATCTATATATATATATCCAATTAAAATTTTCAAATATAAATATATATATATATATATTCTCATCATAATTTATTGAAATTATCAAAATCAATATATATTCCTAATATTATGTTAAATTCTCAAAACCAATATATATAATCCGAAAATATGAAATTATCTATAACCTAATATTATGTCTTTGAAATTATCAAAACCAATATATATAATCTGAAAACATGAAATTATCTATAAATTCATGCATATATATATATATATATATTTATGATTACTGAGAATCTAAATATCCTTAAACCGAGGAGGAATCTTAATTATGAGATAATTCAAATATCTCTTCCCATCAATCTTCATGATAACATCATTTAATATATAACCGTTCCTCTTTATAGAAACTTAAAGATCTAGGAACTTAACAAAACCATAGAATCTAAATATTTATAAATCGATAAATCTTTATATCTTTATACCAAATTAATATATATATATATATATATTCCTAATAACATGCTTTTATTTTTATTATGAATTGCATGCCTATAAATTTCATGCATATATATCTACATCGATATAATTTTTTCACATAATTAAATTAGGATGGCTCTGATACCAATTGTTAGAATTTATCCTGATTAGATCCTAATTTAATGTGTGAGAAATTAAAATCTGAATGCCGCGGAAGCGTACCTTAATTAATCACATAAATAGTGAATCTTCTATTTCCTTAAACTTTGCATGGATTGAATGATTCTTTCCTTAAACTTTCCTTATATGGAATGGTTCTTCCATTTGATGAGTAAGTCAATAGTGTTTTCTCTCTCTGTTGATGGGGACGCAAAGGAGAATCGACGTTACTTCAAATGGGGACCATTACCGTTACATATAACCAACAATAAGTTAGTTATTATAGTTTGACAATTTCTAATTTAGCCCCTTCATAAAATTAGAAATGTCACTTAGGTATCCTCACTTTATTTTCATGACAAATACACCCATAAGCCATAAACTTAATTTCACATTAGATCACATTATTTTGGCTTGTATTAAATATGACACATGCACAATTATTTATTATACAAGTGACCCTAAAAATTCCAACATCAATTTGTTAAAATCATTGTTTGGGTCTATTTGCTGCTCTCTTTTGTTTTAAAAAATGTCACCAAAATAACATAAAAGATCGTTTAATCAAAATCAACAAAGACAATAACAAAAAGGTCCAAAAATAAATGAAAAACTATCCAACAAAGTCATCTATTGGTCAAAAGTTGAAAGATATTTACTTTGTTTAAGAAAAGTTAATTGTACACATTTTATATATATTTTTCCATTTAAGGAAGCTGGTGAGACTTAAAACCCACAATTAAGAACATTAGAAGTGCAAAATCTTAACTAAAGCAAGCACTTATTGGCAGTCAAATGCTGTCTTAAAAGAATTTGTTTTCTAGGTCAAGATATTATTGGTAAAGGGCGTGGCACTTTGGGACAAGTGCCAAAGGCACATACATCCCAACATGGATGAGTTGACATATACTATATAATATGAGGAGAACCAGACAATGGAGGATAAATGAAACAATGTATCAATAGATAAGAATCAATTGATCATTAACTAGATAACCTAATCATTAAATGAATCAAATTAAGAGAAGCCTGCATGTAGTTGAAAGGAAGAAAATTATACAAATCTAAGCAATATCTATATTCTTAATGAGTACATACCCTAATTACATATAAGAAAATTTTTATCATATCTAGTTTTCTATCCATATGTAGATCTTGAAGCCACACACACTCTCTCTTTGTCAGCTAGTAGTGCCTAGTGCCATTGTGAAAATTAAAGCTGGCCCCTACACCTACAATTGTGTGGTTTCCTTGGTGGGTGCCAAATGTATCTCATTGATTCTCAATGTCTACATGTTTTTTTCACAATAATTCTGTATCCTCCTCCTTCCCGTCAAAACTGATTCATCTCTTTTTTCTAGGACTACTCCCAAAATCAATCCCCAGTCCCCACTAGCTACACTAATTTTATTGTTGGGTGTGAATGCGATTGGAGTTTGGCTCAATTTTCTTGTTTATCGATTCTGTTGCACCAGTATCTCACACAAAGGAGACAACCCTCTCACTAGCATCGAAACACCATAAAGGAGCTTGACCTCCACCTCCCACCAAGAGAGTAGTATCTATTTATATTATTAGGTCAAGTCCAGTAAGTGGGTTACTAGAGATTGGGCCACAATGTTGGGCCAACTAATAACCAACAATCTCCACCTTTGACCCAAAACAATGCAAAATACAATCACGGAATCACAAGAAAAATAATCTCCAATTTATTACCACCGAGGCAACAAAGAGAATACCCAAGGTAAACTCGTGTCACAGAGACCAGGGGAAAGAGCACAAAACATGCAAAAATCACAAAGATCAAACGCAAGAGCACAAAGCATGCGAAAATCATAAAGATCAAACGCAAGAGCACAAAGAATGTGAAAATCACAAAGATCAAACGCAAGAGCACAAAGCATGGGAAAATCACTAAGATCAAACGCGAGAACACAAAACATGCGAAAATTGCAAAAATCAAATGCAAGAGCACAATACTGGTGAAAAATGGGTCCAAAACGAGAGTAAAAACTCTCGGTTTTGACCCTATAACTTTCGGTATAGACCCAATACCGAAAGTTTAGGTAACTCTCGCCATCCCTCGGTATGGACTCTTTCGTTAAAAACAATTGGGCATTATCGAGAGATATCGTAGAGTTTTAGGTTTAGATACCCGAGAGTTAATTGAAAACTTTCGGTTTTTCCCTTTGGATGAAAACCGAAAGTTTTCTAATTTAACTTTCGGTTTTTCCCTTTGGATTAAAACCGAAAGTTAATTGTAAAACTTTCGGTTTTTCCCTTTGGATGAAAACCGAAAGTTTTCTAATTAACTTTCGGTTTTTCCCTTTGGAGTAAAACCAAGAGTTAAATAGAAAACTTTCAGTTTTTCCCTTTTGAGTAAAACCGAAAGTTTTTTAATTAACTTAAACTTTCGGTTTTTCCCTTTGGATGAAAACCAAAAGTTAATTAGAAAACTCTCGGTTTTTCCCTTATGAGAAAAACCGAAAGTTATCTAACACGTTTTAAAAATGGTCTCTACTTACAATGTTGGCTTTTGAAAATCGATTTGTATAATGTTTTATTTTTACCAATTATTCTTTTGGTCCTAATCATGCTTCTAGGTTTTAGCGTTATTTAAATTATTGAAACAATAATATTTAAATGCTTATACATGTTGCTAATGACGTTGACTAAGGAGGACAATCTGAAGAACATATCAGGCCTTAGTCAAAATGATTTTACAGAAATATCCAAAAAATATTTGAAATTATTTTCTAATTTTTCGGAATTTTTAGAAAATGGTTTGGGGTCCATAAGTTACAAAAATAATTTTGGTTTTAAAAAGTGGAATTAAAGTCCTAAGCCTTATGTTTGTTTTTATCGGTCGGAGTCCAAACACCCTCAATCTAGGTGCGAAGGACTCTCGGTCCTTGATTGAGATTAACGGTCTAGGTGTATAAACCTATCAGTATTGGGTTAGTCTTGGGCTATGTTTCTCGGTCGAGGTGTGTAAACCTCACAGTCATGTATTAGCTTTAGGTTAAGTCCCTCGGTCACGAGTTTAGGAATTCTCGGTCCTGGATCAAGATTCATTGGTCCTAGGTTTGAACCTCTCGGTCCTAGGCTAAGATTCCTCAGTCCTAGGTTTGGACCTCTCGATCATAGGTTCTAGAATTCTTGGTCCTAGGTTGGACCTCTTGCTCTTAGTTTGGACTTCTCGGTCTTGGTGGAAAATCCTCGGTCGGATTTCTCGGTTCTAGCTCAAGAACATCGGTCGGACCTCTAGGTCATACTAAAATTCTCAATCCTAGGTCTTAGTTCAGAGAGGTCCTAGGCTAACAAACTTGGTCCTCAAGAACGCGAAATGCATACTTTTAATGAGGTACTATTTTAAACGTTTAACATTTCCTAAACCGAATTACTAAGATCCAAAACCGACCCAGCAACTTCCAAACTTGTCTCATCTAAATCCGGTTCTGCCTATCTTGTGAGTGTGCTACTTCAACCTGAAACAAACGATTTCCGCGCTTGAACCTGGTCAAGGGTTTGTGACAGTTTGTGTAGTATTGAAACCCCGGTATTAATCTCTAATCGGATTAATCACCACCCTTTGAGTGAAATGCACTAACCGGCAAAAACCCCGGTCCTCTAGCCGCGACCTAGATCCTAACAGTCTTTTTCCAATGCTAACTTTGCAGCTTCTCTTTCCCTTTGTAGTTGTCTTTCTAGATTAAGCTTTTCCTCTTGTATTTTGACTTGATCAACATTACCAACCTATAAAAAAAATAGTGGTATAAATATATAATAATTGTGACTATAATCAAATTTGAAAAGAATATAGAAAGTTGAGTATTACATTCATTTTGTCCAACTTTATTTTCACGATAATATCAGAATACCGACTCATTACGCTTGCAACATGAAGAGCTCTTTTTGGCGACGATGGAAGTTGTGTCCAACCTAAAAAAATCCATAAGTTTTAGTTTATTGTAAATCAAATCACATGTATGATGATAAATATTCAATTAAAAGTACAATCTTACCTAAAAAAGAAGCATTATTCTTGTCTGGAGAAATATGTCGACTAGTTGAAAACTTATCATTATCATGAATATCGTGGTCATCTCCTCTTTTCCCTACTTTAACATGTCGATTTCTCTTGTTTGGTTTCACTTGAGAAAACTCCCGCAATCGCTTTCTTGAATGGATAATTGTAGACATATTATTCTCAATATATTCACTATAAATATCGTGATCATCTCCTCTTTTCCTAGCTTCAACATGTTGATTCTTCTTGTTTGGTTTCACTTGAGAAAACGCCCGGATTCGCTTTCTTGAATTGATAATTGTAGACATTATCTTCTCAATATCTTCACTATAATATTCAAATCATTATTGAAAATAAAATGAACATAAGAATTGAAAGAATATGGAATTATAAAAGTTTACCTTCTCAGATTTTTGTTGTCGTAGAGGATTCGAAATGATTTGATACAATAAAAGAGTTGTTGTGAAATTTGAATTCTTATTTAAAGGATAAGTGGTTATCTAAGTTTAGGAAATTTATTCAGCATTTTTAGGAAACATTCCTTTTGCTTAGGTTCCAATATTTTCCTATATTTTTATTTTTATTTTAAATATAATGTTTTTTTTTTTAAATATATACTTTCTGATTTGATATATTTTTTTTTCATTCTATATTTTTGAAAGAATATAAATTATTGTTTAATTAAATTTGAAATAAATATGGTATATATTTATTTTTGATGAAATACATTTGTACACGTTCAAAACGTTTTGGCGCGTTTAACATGTTTTGGCTCGTTTAACATATTTTTGACACACTTAACACGTTTTGGCACATATAACACATTTTTGACACGTTTAACATGTTTTTTCACGTTTAACATTTTTTTAACACGTTAAAATTTTTTGTAAGTACAACATATTTTTGCACATTCCACACGTTTTTGCATGTTAAAAACGTTTTTAACACGTTTAACAAGTTTTTTGCACGATGAACACGTTTTTGCACGTTCAACACGTTTTTGTCACGTGCGACACGTTTTAACACATTTAACACGTTTTTGGCATGTGCGACACGTTTTGGCACGTGCGACACGTTTTGGCACGTTCGACACGTTTTGGCACGTGTGAAACGTTATGGCACGTTAAACATGTTTTTGGCACGTGCGACACGTTTTGGCACGTTCAACATGTTTTTGCACGTTCGACGTGTCTTTTCACGTTCCACACGTTTTTGCACGTTCAACACGTTTTGGCACGCTCAACACGTTTTCACACATTTAACACTTTTTTGAACGTTTTACATGTTTTGGCACGTTTTACATTATTTTTCCACGTTCAACAATTTTTTGGACATTCAACACGTTTTTGCACCTTCAACACGTTTTTGCACCTTCAACATGTTTTGGCACGTTTAATACATTTTTGGCACATTTAACACATTTTTAGCATATTTACACATTTTGGCACGCTCAGCATGTTTTCACATGTTTAACACGTTTTTGGCATGTTTAACAATTTTTTTTTGACATTCAATACGTTTTTGCACTTTTAACATGTTTTTGCACGTTTAACATGTTTTGGCACGTTTAATATGTTTTGGGCACATCTATCACATTTTTGGCACATTTAACACGTTTTTGACAAATCTAACACATTTTGGCACGTTTAACACTTTTTTTGCATGTTCAACAATTGTATGCACGTTTAATACTTTTTGGATGTTCAATACGTTTTTGCACCTTCAACACGTTTTTGCACTTTCAATACGTTTGGCATATTTAATACGTTTTTTGCACATTTAACACGTTTTTAGAATAGTTAACACTTTTTGGCACACGCTCAACATTTTTTTCACGTTTAAAATGTTTTTGACACATTAAACATTTTTGTAAATACAACATATTTTTGCACATTCCACACGTTTTTGCATGTTAAACACGTTTTTGGCACGTTTAACAAATTTTTGCACGTTCAACATATTTTTGCACGTGCGACACGTTTTAGCACGTGTGACACGTTTTGGCACGTTCAACACGTTTTTGGCACGTGCGACACGTTTTTGGCACGTTTAACATGTTTTTTCACGTTTAAAATATTTTTGACACGTTAAACATTTTTGTAAATACAATTTCCTATATATTTTTTTCTATTTTAAATATAATGTTTTTTTTTTAAATATACTTTCTGATTTGATATTTTTTTTTCATTCTATATTTTTGAAAGAATATAAATTATTGTTTAATTTTAATTGAAATAAATATGGTATATCTTTATTTTTGATGAAATACATTTGTACACGTTCAAAACGTTTTGACGCGTTTAACATATTTTTGACACACTTAACACGTTTTGGCATATATAACACGTTTTAGCACGTTTAACATGTTTTTTCACGTTTAACATATTTTTAACACGTTAAACATTTTTGTAAGTACAACATATTCTTGCACGTTCCACACGTTTTTACATGTTGAACACATTTTTGGCACGTTTAACAAGTTTTTGCACGTTGAACAAGTTTTTGCACATTCAACACGTTTTTGGCACGTGCGACACTTTTTGGCACGTTCAACATGTTTTGGCACGTTCGGCACGTTTTGGCACGTGCGACATATTTTGGCACGTTCAACATGTTTGTGGCATGTTTCATACGTTTTTGCATGTTAAATACGTTTATGGAACGTTTCACAAGTTTTTGCACGTTGAACACGTTTTTGCACGTTCGACGCGTCTTTTCACGTTCAACACGTTTTTTCACGTTCAACCCGTTTTGGCACGCTCAACACGTTTTCACACGTTTAACACGTTTTTAGCACGTGTAACAAGTTTTGGCACATTTTACATTATTTTTCCACGTTCAACAATTTTTTGGACATTCAATACGTTTTTGCACTTTTAACTCGTTTTTGCACATTTAACATGTTTTGGCACGTTTAATATGTTTTGGCACATTCAATACATTTTTTGACAAATCTAACACGTTTTGGCACGTTTAACACTTATTATGAACGTTCAACACATGTATGCACGTTTATTTCTTTTTTGGATGTTAAATACGTTTTGCACATTTTAACACGTTTTTTCATGTTTAACACGTTTTGGCACATATAATACGTTTTTGGCACTTTTAACACATTTTTAGCATAATTAACAGGTTTTGGCATGCTCAACATGTTTTCACATGTTTAACACGTAATTGACACGTTTAACATGTTTTTTCACGTTTAACATGTTTTTTGACATGTTCCACATATTTTGCATGTTAAACATATTTTTGCATGTTTAACAAGTTTTTGCACGTTCAACATGTTTTTGCACATGCAACACGTTTTGGCACGTTCAACATGTTTTTGCACGTTCGACGCGTCTTTTCACATTCCACACGTTTTGGCACGTCTGACATGTTTTTGGCACGTGCGACACGTTTTGGCACGTTCAACATGTTTTTGCACGTTCGACGCATCTTTTCACATTACACACGTTTTTGCACTTTCAACACGTTTTGGCACGCTCAACACAATTTCACACGTTTAACACTTTTTGGCACATTTTACATTCTTTTCCAAGTTCAACAATTTTTTGGACGTTCAATACGAGTTTGCACTTTTAACACTTTTTTGCACGTTTAACATGTTTTGGCACGTTTAATATGTTTTTGGCACACGTCTATCACGTTTTTGGCACACATTTAACACGTTTTTGACAAATCTAACACATTTTGCCACGTTTAAAACTTTTTTTGCACGTTCAACACTTGTATGCACGTTTAATACTTTTTTGGATGTTCAATACGTTTTTGCACCTCCAACACATTTTTGCACATTTAACACATTTTGGCACATTTAATACGTTTTTGGCACATTTAACACATTTTGGCACATATAACACATTTTTGGCACGTTTAACATGTTTTTTCACGTTTAACATGTTTTTAACACGTTAAATATTTTTGTAAGTACAACATATTTTTGCACGTTTCACACGTTTTTGCATGTTAAACACGTTTTTGGCACGATTAACAAGTTTTTGCACGTTGAACAAGTTTTTGCATGTTAAACACGTCTTCTCAATATCTTCACTATAATATTCAAATTATTACTGAAAATAAAATAAACATAAGAATTGAAAGAATATGGAATTATAAAAGTTTACCTTCTCAGATTTTTGTTGTCGTAGAGGATTCGAAATGATTTGATACAATAAAAGAGTTGTTGTGAAATTTTAATTCTTATTTAAAGGATAAGTGGTTATCTAAGTTTAGGAAATTTATTCAGCATTTTTAGGAAACATTCCTTTTGCTTAGGTTCCAATATTTTTCTATATATTTTTTTTTTATTTTAAATATAATGTTTTTTTTGAAATATATACTTTCTGATTTGATATATTTTTTTTCATTCTATATTTTTGAAAGAGTATAAATTATTGTTTAATTATATTTGAAATAAATATGGTATATATTTATTTTTGATGAAATACATTTGTACACGTTTAAAACGTTTTGGCGCGTTTAACATGTTTTGGCTCGTTTAACATATTTTTGACACATTTAACACGTTTTGGCATATATAACACATTTTTGACACGTTTAACATGTTTTTTCACGTTTAACATTTTTTTAACACGTTAAACATTTTTGTAAGTACAACATATTTTTGCACATTCCACACCTTTTTGCATTGTTAAAAACGTTTTTAACACGTTTAACAAGTTTTTGCACGATGAACACGTTTTTGCACGTTCAACACGTTTTTGTCACGTGCGACACGTTTTGACACATTTAACACGTTTTTGGCACGTGCGACACGTTTTGGCACGTGCGACACGTTTTGGCACGTTCGACACGTTTTTGCACGTTCGACACGTTTTGGGACGTTAAACATGTTTTTGGCACGTGCGACACGTTTTGGCACGTTCAACATGTTTTTGCACGTTCGACGTGTCTTTTCACGTTCCACACGTTTTGGCACATTTAACACTTTTTTTTGAACGTTTTACATGTTTTGGCACGTTTTACATTATTTTTCCAAGTTCAATAATTTTTTGGACATTCAATACGTTTTTGCACTTTTAACACGTTTTTGCACGTTTAACATGTTTTGGCATGTTTAATATGTTTTTGGTACATCTATCACATTTTTTGTACATTTAACACGTTTTTGACCAATCTAACACTTTTTTTGCACGTTCAACACTTGTATGCACGTTTAATACTTTTTGGATGTTCAATACGTTTTTGCAACTTCAACACGTTTTTGCACATTCAACATGTTTTTGCATGTTTAACACGTTTTGGCACGTTTAATACATTTTTGGCACATTTAACACATTTTTAGCATATTAACACATTTTGGCACGCTCAACACGTTTTCACATGTTTAACACGTTTTTGGCATGTTTAACAATTTTTTTTGACATTCAATACGTTTTTGCACTTTTAACCTGTTTTTGCACGTTTAACATGTTTTGGCACGTTTAATATGTTTTGGGCACATCTATCACATTTTTGGCACATTTAACACGTTTTTGACAAATCTAACACGTTTGGGCACGTTTAACACTTTTTTTGCATGTTCAACAATTGTATGCACGTTTAAAACTTTTTGGATGTTCAATACGTTTTTGCACCTTCAACACGTTTTGGCACATTTAATACGTTTTTTGCACATTTAACACGTTTTTAGAATAGTTAACACGTTTTGACACACGCTTAATATTTTTTTCACGTTTAAAATGTTTTTGACACATTAAACATTTTTGTAAATACAACATATTTTTGCACGTTCCACACGTTTTTGCATGTTAAACACGTTTTTGGCACGTTTAACAAATTTTTGCACGTTCAACACATTTTTGCACGTGCGACACGTTTTTGCACGTGTGACACGTTTTGGCACGTTCAACACGTTTTTGGCACGTGCGACACATTTTGGCACGTTCAATATGTTTTGCACGTTCGACGCGTCTTTTCACGTTCTACACGTTTTTTTACGTTCAACACATTTTGGCATGTTCAACACGTTTTCACACGTTTTTGGAACTTTTAACAAGTTTTGGCACGTTTTACATTATTTTTCCACGTTCAACAATTTTTTGGACAATCAATACGTTTTTTCACTTTTAACACGTTTTTGCACTTTTAACACGTTTTTGCACGTTTAACATGTTTTGGCACGTTTAATATGTTTTTGGAAAATCCATCACGTTTTTGGCACATTTAACACGTTTTGACAAATCAAAAACGTTTTGGCACGTTTAACACTTTTTTTGAACGTTCAACACTTGTATGCACATTTAATACTTTTTTGGATGTTCAATACGTTTTTGCACCTTCAACACGTTTTTGCACATTTAACACATTTTGGCACATTTAATACGTTTTTGGCACATTTAACACGTTTTTGGCATAGTTAACACGTTTGGGCACGGTCAACACGTTTTCACATGTTTAACATGTTTAGGCACGTTTAACAAGTTTTGACATGTTTACATTATTTTTCTACGTTCAACAATTTTTTAGACATTTAATACGTTTTTGCACTTTTAACACGTTTTTGCACGTTTAACATGTTTTTTGGCACGTTTAATATGTTTTTGGCACATCAATCATGTTTTTGGCATACTTAACACATTTTTGACACATTTAACACGTTCTGGCAAATTTAACACTTTTATTTGCACGTTAACACTTGTATGCATGTTTATACTTTTTTGAACGTTCAATACATTTTTGCACTATCAACATATTTTTGCACATTTAACACGTTTTTGCACGTTTAATACGTTTTTGGCACAATTAACACGTTTTTGGCACATTTAACACATTTATCACATTTTTGGCACGTTTAACACATTTTTTGTATCATCGATGACTGAATTATCAGGTTCGATGGCGCTATTTGAAATTGTGCCACAATTCGGTTCCTCTAAACATTGTTGAACATTGAGGCATGCTGTATTCTGATATTATCGTGAAAACAAAGTTGGACAAAATGAATGTAATACTCAACTTTCTAGATTCTTCTCAAATTTGATTATAGTCACAATTATTATATATTTATACCACTATTTTTTTTATAGGTTGGTAATGTTGATCAAGCCAAAATACAAGAGAAAAAGCTTAATCTAGAAAGACAACTACAAAGGGAAAGAGAAGCTGCAAAGTTAGCATTGGAAAAAGACCTACAAAGAGGTTTGTGTAATTATTAACTTTTTATGGCATATATATCTTCATAATTTCAACATTCAAGGTTGATTTAAACTTTTTAAATTTTTAATATTAATTTGCAGAGAGGCAAGAAATAGAAGCTAAACTGAAAATTGTAAGACAATTAGAAAGAGAAGCTGCGAGACTAGCATTGAATGAGGTATTATTTTTATTTTCAGATAACAATAATGTTTTTCAATTACATGATTTTTCTATATATATAGTCTTTAGTCAAATATTTGGTTTGGTACAGATGGTGAAAATAGTAAAGATCGAGGACAACCTTTGCATTATGAGAGAATTTGAGAAATTATGCGGTTGGCCATCTAATGCGTGGATTCAATAAAGTGTCACTTAAAGAATAACATTCGTTTGTAATTGAGTTCATATATTTGTTATTGTGAATAAGAAAATTTTCCATTTTTAATTTGTTTTGGTCATGAAGAAAATGCAATTCATACTATATATATACTGGTTTATTTTAATATTGTTTTTTACTAGAATTTTGAGAATTTTGATTTCTACTCCTACCTCATAAAAATAAAAAGTATGTATAATTGTTATAGCCTAGTCAACACCCAACCAAGCCGATAACCAAAAAAAATGATAGTCCGAAACAAATCATCTAAAGTAATGAACAAATTAACATTACCCCACAAAACCAAAATACAGAGAACCATGTGTCAAAACGTCAATCAAAAACCAGCATGCCTCAATGTCATACAATGTTTAGAGGAACCGAATTGAGGCTCAATTTCAAATAGCGCCACTGAACCTGATAATTCAGTCATCGATGGTGTCAAAAACTTGTTAATTGTGCCAAAAATGTATTAAACGTGCAAAAATGTGTTAAATGTGCAAAAATATGTTGTTGGTGCAAAAACGTATTGAACGTTCAAAAAAGTGTAAACGTGCATACAAATGTTAACGTGCAAAAAAAAGTGTTAAACATGCCAAAATGTGTTAAATGTGTCAAAAATGTGTTAAATATGCCAAAAACGTGATAGATGTGCCAAAAACATATTAAATGTGCCAAAAAATATGTTAAATGTGCAAAAACGTGTTAAAAATGCAAAAACATATTTAATGTCTAAAAAATTGTTGAAAGTAGAAAAATAATGTAAACGTGCCAAAACTTGTTAAACGTGCCAAAAACGTGTTAAACATGTGAAAACATGTTGAGTTTGCCAAAACGTGTTAACTATGCCAAAAATGTGTTAAATGTGTCAAAAACGTATTAAATGTACCAAAACGTGTTAAACGTTCAAAAACGTATTGAACATCCAAAAAAGTATTAAATGTGCATACAAGTGTTGAAAGTGCAAAAAAAGTGTTAAACGTGGAAAAATAATGTAAAACGTGCAAAAACTTGTTAAAATTGCAAAAACGTATTGAATGTCCAAAAAATTGTTGAACGTGGAAAAATAATGTAAAACGTGCCAAAACTTGTTAATCGTGCCAAAAACGTGTTAAACGTATGAAAACGTGTTGAGCGTGCCAAAATGTGTTGAACGTGCAAAAATGCATGGAACGTGAAAAGACGCATCGAACGTGCAAAATCATGTTGAACGTGCCAAAACGTGTCCCACGTGCCAAACACATGTTGAACGTGCCAAACATGTTGAAGGTGCCAAAACATGTCGCACTTGCAAAAAACGTTTTGAATGTGCCAATAACGTGTTTAACATGCAAAAACGTGTGGAACGTGCAAAAATATGTTGTATTTACAAAAATGTTTAATGTGTAAAAAAAATATTTTAAACGTGAAAAAACATGTTAAACATGCCAAAAACGTGTTAAACATGTGAAAACGTGTTGACCGTGCCAAAACGTGTTAACTATGTTAAAAACGTGTTAAATGTGCCAAAAACGTATTGATTGTGCCAAAACATGTTAAATGTGCAAAAACGTGTTGGAGGTGCAAAAACGTATTGAACATCCAAAAAAAGTATTAAACGTGCATACAAGTGTTGAACGTGCAAAAAAAGTATTAAACGTACCAAAACGTCTTAGATTTATCAAAAACGTGTTAAATGTGACAAAAACGTGATAGATTTGCCAAAAACATATTAAATGTGCCAAAACATGTTAAATGTGCAAAAACTAGTTAAACGTGTGAAAACGTGTTGAGTGTGCCAAAACGTGTTGAACGTGAAAAGACGCATCGAACGTGCAAAAATGTGTTCTACGTGCAAAAACTAGTTAAACGTGCCAAAAACGTGTTTAACATGCAAAAACGTGTGAAACGTGCCAAAAACATGTTGAACGTGTCAAAACATGTCGCACATGCCAAAACGTGTCGAACGTGCCAAAACATGTTGAAGGTGCCAAAACGTGTCGAATGTGCCAAAAACGCGTTGAACGTGCCAAAACGTGTTGAATGTGCAAAAATTTGTTCAACGTGCAAAAACTTGTTAAACGTGCCAAAAATATGTTTAACATGCAAAAACGTGTGGAACGTGCAAAAATATGTTGTACTTACAAAAATGTTTAACGTGTTAAAAACATGTTAAAAGTGCCAAAAACGTGTTATATGTGCCAAAACGTGTTAAGTGTGTCAAAAATATGTTAAACGCGTCAAAACATGTTAAACGCGTCAAAACGTTTTGAACGTGTACAAATGTATTTCATCAAAAATAAAGATATACCATATTTATTTCAAATAAAATTAAATAATAATTTATATTCTAACAAAAATATAGAATGAAAAAAAATATATCAAATCAAAAAGTACATATTTAAAAAAACATTATATTTAAAATAGAAAAAAATATATAGGAAATTGTATTTACAAAAATGTTTAACGTGTCAAAAATATTTTAAACGTGAAAAAAATGTTAAACGTGCCAAAAACGTGTCGTACGTGCCAAAAACGTGTTGAACGTGCCAAAACGTGTCACACGTGCCAAAACGTGTCACACGTGCAAAAACATGTCGTACGTGCAAAAATGTGTTGAACATGCAAAAACTTGTTAAACGTGCCAAAAACGTGTTTAACATGCAAAAACGTGTGGAACGTGCAAAAATATGTTGTATTTACAAAAATGTTTAATGTGTCAAAAACATTTTAAACGTGAAAAACATGTTAAACGTGCCAAAAACATGTTAAATATGTGAAAACGTGTTGAGCGTGCCAAAACGTGTTAACTATTCTAAAAACGTGTTAAATGTGCAAAAAACGTATTAAATGTTCCAAAACGTGTTGAAAGTGCAAAAACGTGTTGAAGGTGCAAAAACGTATTGAACATCCAAAAAGTATTAAACGTGCATACAAGTGTTGAACATGCAAAAAAACGTGTTAAACGTGCCAAAATGTGTTAGATTTGTCAAAAACGTGTTAAATGTGTCAAAAATGTGATAGATGAGCCAAAAACATATTTAACGTGCCAAAACATGTTTGTTAGAATAATTAAGTAAGTTAATTTTAAAAACCGCACACACATTACAAGTTTTGAATATTTATTCTAAATAATCAAAATGGGAGAAATTGATAAGAAAATTTGTTAGAACTTATGAAAGGTTTAATGAATAGATAAAACTAAGTTCAAATATATATGTTAAACCGCTAAGTCATATCAAGTATATTAATTGGCTTAAATATAACAAAAAGCTGTTGTAGCGTAGTGGTAACACCTCTGCTTGTCACACAGGTGACCAGGGATCAAATTCTACTGGCTGCAAATAATATTTAATGTTTTGCTCATAAATGAGTTCTGGTTTAATAAATGCTACGGTTATTAAATGAGTCGCTCAGTCATAAATGTTCCGGTTGATTAAATGCTGTAAGCTCCGGTTATTAAATGAGTAATCCAAATCCAGAAGCAATCTCCAGGAAGCAGGTAGCTGCCAGGCATGCTTGTCCAAATTCAGAAGCAATCTCCAGACAGCAGGTAGCTGTCAGGCCGGCTAAGAGCATGTCTGCCATGTGTCCAAAATGCAAACCGGCTAAGTGCATGTTAGAAAAATTAGGGAAATTGAGCAAAATCCGTTCGGTTGGAAATATATATACCGTTCGGTTGTTGACTTCGGTTTGAAGTAAAAGCAACCGGTTCGGCCAAGAAGCTTAGTCAGCCGGTTGGTCAACAGAAGTTCAGTCAACCGGCTCGGAGTCCGGTCAAACCGGATCAGTCAACCGACCCTTAATGAAGCCGCTCGGTCATAAATGAGTTCTGGTTTAATAAATGCTCCGATTGATTAAATGCAGCCGCTCCGGTAATAAATGCTCCGGTTATTAAATGAGCCGCTCGGTCATAAATGAGTTCTGGTTTAATAAATGCTCCGGTTATTAAATGAGTCGCTCAGTCATAAATGTTCCGGTTGATTAAATGCTGTAAGCTCCGGTTATTAAATGAGTAATCCAAATCCAGAAGCAATCTCCAGGCAGCAGGTAGCTGTCAGACATGCTTGTCCAAATCCAGAAGCAATCTCCAGGCAGCAGGTAGCTGTCAGGCATGCTTGTCCAAATCCAGAAGCAATCTCCAGGCAGCAGGTAGCTGTCAGGCATGCTTGTCCAAATCCAGAAGCAATCTCCAGGCAGCAGGTAGCTGTCAGGCATGCTTGTCCAAATCCAGAAGCAATCTCCAGATAGCAGGTAGCTGTCAGGTCGGCTAAGAGCATGTCTGCCATGTGTCCAAAATGCAAACCGGCTAAGCGCATGTCTGTCATGTGTCCAAATTGATCTGTCCAAGAAGGAAGGCGTGCAAGCCTCTTGATCATTACCGGTTTCCAGCGGCCAATCTCCTGGAGAGAGAAAATATGACCGTTGTCATATTTTTCATATAAATAGAAGTCAAGGAAGAAATTTTAAAAAGCATCAAAATTATAAGCTATAAGTTACAAAATCTTAGAGAGATAAAATCTTTCGAAAGATCCAAAACCGGTGTGTCATAAACCGGAAGCTTTCTGTGTGTGTTTGTGTTGTGTTATTGTATTACATCAAGAGTGAGTTGGTGTAACCGGCGAGTAGCGAGTTGGGCTCGACCGACAGTGTTATTGTTGTAACTTTGAATGTTAGTGGAGATCATTCTCATAATCTGAGAAGAAGGGGTGACGTAGGAGGGTTTTCTCCGAACATCCATAAAAATTTTGTCTCGTGTCTTTTATTTATTTCCCGCTTATTTACTCCCAAAACCGAAATATATTAACCGAAATATAATCCTACTCCAATAATTAAAACCGGCCCATTTCTCCATTCTAACCGACTCCTCCTAAATACTCTACAAACCGAATCGTATTCGTTGCTTCAGATTGAAACGGACATTTCCGCACTTGAACTCGGTTCAAGAGTCTGTGACAATCCGTGTAGTGTTAAGAACGATTATAGTCTCTAACCGGACTATCACCAAATTGTGTTGCGTGTTGTAAGCGGCCACCCTTCCAGAAACCGGAAACACCCCGGTCCTCCAAGGGCGTCCCCGATCCTAACAAGTGGTATCAGAGCAAGGTTCTTAACACTCAAGCAACCGAATATCATCATGTCTTTCATCAATGAGCCCCCCATGTTATGCATCGAAGAATATGTTGATTGGAAGATACGAATGGAAGTGCATTTGGCCTCACAAGACGATGACATGTGGTATGTTTTACCGATGGTCCGATAAAGATTGATAAGCCAAGATACAAATGGACGACGGAAGATAAGAAGATGAATAACTTGAATAATGTTGCCAAAAACATTTTGTTCAAGTCGTTGGACAAAAACATGTTTAGTAAGATCAAACTGTGCTCTTCTGCTAAAGAAATTTGGGAGAAGTTGATCCAACTGTGTGAGGGTAGCGACCAAATAAAGGAGAACCGGAAAGATCATAAGTCTCTGATAGTTTATGAAATCAATAGCAAATGGGCCGATAGCGATTCGGACGACTCATCATCCAGCGACGACGATGATAAAGTTGATGCATGCTTCATGGCGGAGAAAGAATCTGAGGTATTTGATTTCTCTTCTGAAGAATTTACTAAAGAAGACTTAGTTATTGCACTAAACGACATGGTCGATGAGTTCAAAAAATTGTCTGTTTTAATACCGACCCGGACAAAATATGAAACCGGAGAGTCAAGTGGTACCGCTGGTGAGCCAAGCGGAACCGAGACTTACGAACCGGTTGGAATCTCCTTAGAGAATGAGAAGCTCAAAGATTCAGTCCAATCGTTAACCGAAGAAAATGAGAGAATTAAATATGTCACGGCTTCTTGGAAGAGATCTAGTGAAGCGGTAAGCCAGATGTCTAATTACCAAAGACATCCCAAATGTAAATTTGGTATTGGTTATAACAAATCCGCCACTCACAAGCATTCCAACGGGATGAAACTCACAAAAGACAATCTTCCTTTCATAAGATTTGTCAAGAGTTCATCAACCGAAAATGAGGCATAACGTGATCTAAAACCGGAAAAAGAAATAAAATATGTAAGTCCAACTAACTCGGAAAAATGGCTTCATCCTGAGAGAAGGAAAGCCAACCGGCCAGTAGGTAAACAAACCGATACACACCCACATAAAATTAATCAAAACTCACCACAAAATAAGGCACTCTTAAGACATAGAGATGTCAAGCCAAGCACCGGAAAAATAATTAGAACCATAACTGGGAAAGTTATCCGACTTATTAAAGTCTGGATTCCTAAGGGACTAATAAGCCACGGACCCAAAGAAAAATGGGGACCAGATTCTTTATTGTCTATGAATGCAGGTAAATCAAGACAGAAGCTTGGAAGAGACATCATGGCATCCGGACAGCCGGCTGCTGACGAACACATCACATGAAGGGAACAAGAATGAAGTGGCTAACATCCTCACAAAGCCACTTCTCGAGTCTAAGTTTTCTTCCTTTAGAAATATTTTAGGATTGTTAGATTACAACATTTTAAAAAAAATAAATAAATAAATAAAGTTTTCCTTAAACCAAACCGTTTTCCAAAAACCGGTCAAACAAATATAAGCACTTTAAAACCGGCCAAACAAATGTAAGCTCTTTAAAACCGGCCAAACAAATATAAGCTCTTTAAAACCGGCCAAACAAATGTAAGCTCTTTAAAACCGGCCAAACAAATGTAAGCTCTTTAAAACCGGCCAAACAAATGAAAGCTCTTTAAAACCGGCCAAACAAATATAAGCTCTTTAAAACCGGCCAAACAAATGTAAGCTCTTTAAAACCGGCCAAACAAATATAAGATTTTTAAAAACCGGACACACATTACAAGTTTTGAATATTTATTCTAAATAATCAAAAAGGGAGAAATTGTTAGAAAAATTAAGTAAGTTAATTTTAAAAACCGGCCACACATTACAAGTTTTGAATATTTATTCTAAATAATCAAAAAGGGAGAAATTGATAAAAAAAATTGTTAGAACTTATGAAAAGTTTAATGAATAGATAAAACTAAGTTCAAATATATATATTAAACCGCTAAGTCATATCAAGTATATTAATTGGTTTTAATATAACAAAAAGATGTTGTAGCGTAGTGGTAAACACCTCTGCTTGTCACACAGGTGATCAGGGATCAAATCCCACTTGCTGCAAATAATATTTAATGTTTTGCTGTTTCAGGGAAATTGAGCAAAATCCGTTCGGTTGTTGACTTCGGTGCCGATCGGTCATAAATGAGATCTGGTTTAATAAATGCTCCGGTTGATTAAATGCAGCCGCTCCGGTAATAAATGAGCCGCTCGGTCATAAATGAGTTCTGGTTTAATAAATGTTCCGGTTATTAAATGAGTCGCTTAGTCATTAAATGTTCCGGACATAAATGTTCCGGTTGATTAAATGCTGTAAGCGGACATAAATATTCCGGTTGATTAAATGCTGTAAGCTCCGGTTATTAAATGAGTAATCCAAATGGAGAAGCAATCTCCAGGCAGCAGGTAGCTGTCAGGCATGCTTGTCCAAATCCAGAAGCAATCTCCAGGCAGCAGGTAGCTGTCAGGCATGCTTGTCCAAATCCAGAAGCAATCTTCAGGCAGCAGGTAGCTGTCAGGAATGCTTGTCCAAATCCAGAAGCAATCTTCAGACAGCAGGTAGCTGTCAGGCCGGCTAAGAGCATGTCTGCCATGTGTCCAAAATGCAAACCGGCTAAGTGCATGTCTACCATGTATCCAAAATGCAAACCGGCTAAGCGTATGTCTACCATGTGTCCAAATTGATCTGTCCAAGAAGGAAGGCGTGCAAGCCTCTTGATCATTACCGGTTTCCAGCGGCCAATCTCCTGGAGAGAGATAATATGACCGTTGTCATATTTTTCATATAAATAGAAACCAAGGAAGAAATTTTAAAAAACATCAAAATTATAAGCTATAAGTTACAAAATCTTAGAAAGATAAAATCCTTCGAAAGATCCAAAACCGGTGTGTCATAAACTGAAAGCTTTCTGTGTGTGTTTGTGTTGTGTTATTGTATTACATCAAGAGTGAGTTGGTGTAACCGGCGAGTTGGGCTCGACCGGCAGTGTTATTGTTGTAACTTTGAAAGTTAGTGGAGATCCTTCTCATAATCTGAGAAGAAGGGGTGACGTAGGAGGGTTTGCTCCGAACATCTATAAAAATTTTGTCTCGTGTCTTTTATTTATTTCCCGCTTATTTACTCCCAAAACCGAAATACATTAACCGAAATATAATCCTACTCCAATAATCAAAACCGGTCTATTTCTCCATTCTAACCGACTCCTCCTAAATACTCTACAAACCGAATCGTATTCGTTGCTTCAGATTGAAACGGACATTTCCGCACTTGAACTCGGTTCAAGAGTCTGTGACAATCCGTGTAGTGTTAAGAATGGTTATAGTCTCTAACCGGACTATCACCAAATTGTGTTGCGTGTTGTAAGCGGCCACCCTTCCAGAAACCGGAAACACCCCGGTCCTCCAAGGGCGTCCCCGATCCTAACAATGTTAAACGTGCAAAAACATGTTAAAAGTGCAAAAACATATTGAATGTCCAAAAACTTGTTGAACGTGGAAAAATAATGTAAAACGTGCCAAAACTTGTTAAACGTACCAAAAAAATTTTAAATGTGCCAAAACGTGTCGCACGTGCCAAAACATGTCGCACGTGCAAAAACGTTTCGAACGTGCCAAAACGTGTCGCACATGCCAAAAACGTGTCGAACGTGCCAAAACGTGTCGCACGTGCCAAAAACGTGTTGAACGTGCTAAAACGTGTCGCACGTGCCAAAAACATGTTTAACATGCCAAAACGTGTCACACGTGCCAAAACGTGTGCAAAAACGTGTCGAATGTGCCAAAACGTGTCGCAAGTGCCAAAAACGTGTTAAATGTGCTAAAACATGTCGAACCAAAACGTGTCGCACGTGCCAAAAACGTGTTAAACGTGCCAAAACGTGTCACACGGGCCAAAAACGTGTTGAAGGTGCAAAAACGTGTTCATCGTGCAAAAACTTGTTAAACGTGTCAAAAACGTTTTTAACATGCAAAAAACGTGTGGAATGTGCAAAAATATGTTGTACTTACAAAAATGTTTAACGTGTTAAAAAAATGTTAAACGTGAAAAAACATGTTAAACGTGTCAAAAACGTGTTATATGTGTCAAAAATATGTTAAACGAGCCAAAAACATGTTAAACGTGCCAAAAATATGTTTAACATGCAAAAACGTGTGGAACGTGCAAAAATATGTTGTACTTACAAAAATGTTTAACGTGAAAAACATGTTAAACGTGCTAAAAATGTGTTATATGTGCCAAAACGTGTTAAGTGTGTCAAAAATATGTTAAACGCGCCAAAACATGTTAAACGCGTCAAAACGTTTTGAACGTGTACAAATGTATTTCATCAAAAATAAAGATATACCATATTTATTTCAAATAAAATTAAACAATTATTTATATTCTTTCAAAAATATAGAATGAAAAAAAATATATCTAATCAGAAAGTATATATTTAAAAAAACATTATATTTAAAATAGAAAAAAATATATAAGAAATTGTATTTACAAAAATGTTTAACGTGTCAAAAATATTTTAAACGTGAAAAATATGTTAAACGTGCCAAAAATGTGTCGCACGTGCCAAAAACGTGTTGCACGTGCCAAAAACGTGTCCCACGTGCCAAAACGTGTCACACGTGCAAAAATGTGTTGAACGTGCAAAAACTTGTTAAACGTGTCAAAAACGTGTTTAACATACAAAAACGTGGAACATGCAAAAATATGTTGTATTTACAAAAATGTTTAATGTGTCAAAAACATTTTAAACGTGAAAAACATGTTAAACGTGCCAAAAACGTGTTAAACATGTGAAAACGTGTTGAGCGTGCCAAAACGTGTTAACTATTCTAAAAACGTGTTAAATGTGCAAAAAACGTATTAAATGTGCCAAAACGTGTTGAAAGTGCAAAAACGTGTTGAATGTGCAAAAACGTATTGAACATCCAAAAAGTATTAAACGTGCATACAAGTGTTGAACATGCAAAAAAAGTGTTAAACATGCCAAAACGTGTTAGATTTGTCAAAAACGTGTTAAATGTGTCAAAAACGTGATAGATGTGCCAAAAACATATTAAACGTGCCAAAACATGTTAAAAGTGCAAAAACGTATTGAATGTCCAAAAACTTGTTGAACGTGGAAAAATAATGTAAAACGTGCCAAAACTTGTTAAACGTGCCAAAAAAATTTAAATGTGCCAAAACGTGTGGCACGTGCAAAAACGTGTCGAACGTGCCAAAAACGTGTCGCACGTGCCAAAAACGTATCGAACGTGCCAAAACGTGTCGCACGTGCCAAAACGTGTTGAACGTGCTATAACGTGTCGCACGTGCCAAAAACATGTTTAACATGCCAAAACGTGTCACACGTGCCAACACGTGTCGCACGTGCAAAAACGTGTCGAACGTGCCAAAACGTGTCGAACGTGCCAAAACGTGTCGCACGTGCCAAAAATGTGTTAAATGTGCAAAAACGTGTCGAACGTGCCAAAACGTGTCGCACGTGCTAAAAACGTGTTAAACGTGCCAAAACGTGCCAAAAACGTGTTGAAGGTGAAAAAACGTGTTCATCGTGCAAAAACTTGTTAAACGTGTCAAAAACGTTTTTAACATGCAAAAAACGTGTGGAATGTGCAAAAATATGTTGTACTTACAAAAATGTTTAACGTGTTAAAAAAATGTTAAACGTGAAAAAACATGTTAAACGTGTCAAAAACGTTTTATATGTGTCAAAAATATGTTAAACGAGCCAAAACATGTTAAACGCGCCAAAACGTTTTGAACGTTTACAAATGTATTTCATCAAAAATAAAGATATACCATATTTATTTCAAATAAAATTAAACAATAATTTATATTCTTTCAAAAATATAGAATGAAAAAAAATATATCAAATCAGAAATTATATATTTAAAAAAAACATTATATTTAAAATAAAAAAAATATAGGAAAATATTGGAACCTAAGCAAAAGGAATGTTTCCTAAAAATGCTGAATAAATTTTCTAAACTTAGATAACCACTTATCCTTTAAATAAGAATTCAAATTTCACAACAACTCTTTTATTGTATAATATCATTTCGAATCCTCTACGACAACAAAAATCTGAGAAGGTAAACTTTTATAATTCCATATTCTTTCAATTCTTATGTTCATTTTATTTTCAATAATGATTTGAATATTATAGTGAAGATATTGAGAAGATAATGTCTACATTTATCAATTCAAGAAAGCGAATGCGGGAGTTTTCTCAAGTGAAACCAAACAAGAAGAATCAACATGTTGAAGCTAGGAAAAGAGGAGATGATCACGATATTCATAGTGAAGATATTAAGAATAATATGTCTACAATTATCCATTCAAGAAAGCGATTGCGGGAGTTTTCTCAAGTGAAACCTAACAAGAGGAATCGACATGTTGAAGTAGGGAAAAGAGGAGATGATCACGATATTCATGATAATGATAAGTTTTCAACTAGTCGACATATTTCACCAGACAAGAATAATGCTTCGTTTTTAGGTAAGATTGTACTTTTAATAGAATATTTATCATCATACATGTGATTTGATTTACAATAAACTAAAAATTATGGATTTTTTTTAGGTTGGACACAACTTCCATCGTCGCCAAAAAGAGCTCTTCATGTTGCAAGCGTAATGAGTCGATATTCTGATATTATCGTGAAAACAAAGTTGGACAAAATGAATGTAATACTCAACTTTCTAGATTCTTCTCAAATTTGATTATAGTCACAATTATTATATATTTATACCACTATTTTTTTTTATAGGTTGGTAATGTTGATCAAGCCAAAATACAAGAGGAAAAGCTTAATCTAGAAAGACAACTACAAAGGGAAAGAGAAGCTGTAAAGTTAGCATTGGAAAAAGACCTACAAAGAGGTTTGTGTAATTATTAACTTTTTATGGCATATATATCTTCATAATTTCAACATTCAAGGTTGATTGAAACTTTTTAAATTTTTAATATTAATTTGCAGAGAGGCAAGAAATAGAAACTAAACTGAAAATTGTAAGACAATTAGAAAGAGAAGCTGCGAGACTAGCATTGAATGAGGTATTATTTTTATTTTCAGATAACAATAATGTTTTTCAATTTCATGATTTTTCTATATATATAGTCTTTGTTTGTAATTATAATTTTAGTCAAATATTTGGTTTGGTACAGATGGAGAAAACAGTAAAGATCGAGGACAACCTTTGCATTATGAGAGAATTTGAGAAATTATGCGGTTGGCCATCTGATGCGTGGATTCAATAAAGTGTCACTTAAAGAATAACATTCGTTTGTAATTGAGTTCATATATTTGTTATTGTGAATAAGAAAATTTTCCATTTTCAATTTGTTTTGGTTATGAAGAAAATGCAATTCATACTATATATATACTGGTTTATTTTAATATTGTTTTTTACTAGAATTTTGAGAATTTTGATTTTTACTCCTACCTCTTAAAAATAAAAATTTTGTACAATTGTTATAGCCTAGTCAACACCCAACCAAGCCGATAAACAAAAAAAATGATAGTCCGAAACAAATCATCTAAAGTAATGAACAAATTAGCCTTACCCCACAAAACCAAAATACAGAGAACCATGTGTCAAAACGTCAATCAAAAACCAGCATGCCTCAATGTCCAACAATGTTTAGAGGAACCGAATTGAGGCACAATTTCGAATAGCGCCGTTGAACCTGATAATTCAGTCAACGATGATGTCAAAAACTTGTCAATTGTGCCAAAAACGTGTTAAACGTGCAAAAATATGTTGATGGTGCAAAAATGTATTGAACGTTCAAAAAAGTGTAAACGTGCATACAAGTGTTAACGTGCAAAAAAAAGTGTTAAACATGTGAAAATGTGTTAAATGTGTCAAAAATGTGTTAAATATGCCAAAAACGTGATAGACGTGCCAAAAACATATTAAACGTGCCAAAAAATATGTTAAATGTGCAAAAACGTGTTAAAAGTGCAAAAACATATTTAATGTCTAAAAAATTGTTGAACGTAGAAAAATAATGTAAACGTGCCAAAACTTGTTAAACGTGCCAAAAACGTGTTTAACATGTTGAGCGCGCCAAAACGTGTTAACTATGCCAAAAACATGTTAAATGTGTCAAAAACGTATTAAATGTTCCAAAACATGTTAAACGTTCAAAAACGTATTGAACATCCAAAAAAGTATTAAACGTGCATACAAGTGTTGAACGTGCAAAAAAAATGTTAAACGTGCCAAAACGTGTTATATTTGTCAAAACGTGTTAAATGTGCCAAAAACGTGATATATGTGCCAAAAACATATTAAACGTGCCAAAACATGATAAATGTGCAAAAATAAGTTAAACGTGTGAAAACGTGTTGAGCGTGCCAAAACGTGTTGAACGTGAAAAGACGCATCGAACGTGCAAAAACGTGTTTTACGTGCAAAAACTTGTTAAACGTGCCAAAAATGTGTTTAACACGCAAAAACGTGTGAAACGTGCCAAAAACACGTTGAACGTGCCAAAACATGTCGCACATGCCAAAACGTGTCGAACGTGCCAAAACATGTTGAACGTGCCAAAACGTGTCGCACGTGCCAAAAACGTGTTGAACGTGCCAAAACGTGTTGAATGTGCAAAAACTTGTTAAACGTGCCAAAAATATGTTTAACATATAAAAACGTGTGCAACGTGCAAAAATATGTTGTACTTAAAAAAATGTTTAACGTGTTAAAAACATGTTAAACGTGAAAAAACATGTTAAACGTGTCAAAAATGTGTTATATGTGCCAAAATGTGTTAAGTGTGTCAAAAATATGTTAAACGCGCCAAAACATGTTAAACGCGTCAAAACGTTTTGAACGTGTCCAAATGTATTTCATCAAAAATAAAGATATACCATATTTATTTCAAATAAAATTAAACAATTATTTATATTCTTTCAAAAATATAGAATGAAAAAAAATATATCAAATCAGAAAGTATATATTTAAAAAAACATTATATTTAAAATAGAAAAAAATATATAGGAAATTGTATTTACAAAAATGTTTAACGTGTCAAAAATATTTTAAAAGTGAAAAACCATGTTAAACGTGCCGAAAACGTGTCGCACGTGCCAAAAACGTGTTGAACGTGCAAAAACGTGTCACACGTGCAAAAACGTGTCGCACGTGCAAAAATGTGTTGAACGTACAAAAACTTGTTAAACGTGTCAAAAACGTGTTTAACATGCAAAAACGTGGAACGTGCAAAAATGTGTTGTATTTACAAAAATGTTTAATGTGTCAAAAACATTTTAAACATGTTAAACGTGCCAAAAACGTGTTAAACATGTGAAAACGTGTTGAGCGTGCCAAAACGTGTTAACTATTCTAAAAACGTGTTAAATGTGCAAAAAACGTATTAAATGTGTCAAAACGTGTTGAAAGTGCAAAAACGTGTTGAATGTGCAAAAACGTATTGAACATCCAAAAAGTATTAAACGTGCATACAAGTGTTGAACATGCAAAAAAAGTGTTAAACATGCCAAAACGTGTTGGATTTGTCAAAAACGTGTTAAATGTGTCAAAAACGTGATAGATGTGCCAAAACATGTTAAACGTGCAAAAACATGTTAAAAGTGCAAAAACGTATTGAATGTCCAAAAACTTGTTGAACGTGGAAAAATAATGTAAAACGTGCCAAAACTTATTAAACGTGCCAAAAAAATTTTAAATTTGCCAAAACGTGTGTCACGTGACAAACCGTGTCGCACGTGCAAAAACGTGTCGCACGTGCCAAAAACGTGTCGAACGTGCCAAAACGTGTCGCACGTGCCAAAAACGTGTTGAACGTGCTATAACGTGTCGCACGTGCCAAAAACATGTTTAACATGCCAAAACGTGTCGCACGTGCAAAAACGTATCGAACGTGCCAAAACGTGTCGCATGTGCCAAAAACGTGTTAAATGTGCTAAAATGTGTCGAACGTGCCAAAACGTGTCGCACGTGCCAAAAACGTGTTGAACGTGCAAAAACGTGTCGCACGTGCAAAAATGTGTTGAACGTGCAAAAACTTGTTAAACGTGTCAAAAACGTGTTTAACATGCAAAAACGTGGAACGTGCAAAAATGTGTTGTATTTACAAAAATGTTTAATGTGTCAAAAATATTTTAAACATGTTAAACGTGCCAAAAACGTGTTAAACATGTGAAAACGTGTTGAGCGTGCCAAAACGTGTTAACTATTCTAAAAACGTGTTAAATGTGCAAAAAACGTATTAAATGTGTCAAAACGTGTTGAAAGTGCAAAAACGTGTTGAATGTGCAAAAACGTATTGAACATCCAAAAAGTATTAAACGTGCATACAAGTGTTGAACATGCAAAAAAAGTGTTAAACATGACAAAACGTGTTAGATTTGTCAAAAACGTGTTAAATGTGTCAAAAACGTGATAGATGTGCCAAAACATGTTAAACGTGCAAAAACATGTTAAAAGTGCAAAAACGTATTGAATGTCCAAAAACTTGTTGAACGTGGAAAAATAATGTAAAACGGGCCAAAACTTGTTAAACGTGCCAAAAAAATTTTAAATGTGCCAAAACGTGTGGCACGTGACAAACCGTGTCGCACGTGCAAAAACGTGTCGCACGTGCCAAAAACGTGTCGAACGTGCCAAAACGTGTCGCACGTGCCAAAAACGTGTTGAACGTGCTATAACGTGTCGCACGTGCCAAAAACATGTTTAACATGCCAAAACGTGTCACACGTGCCAAAACGTGTCGCACGTGCAAAAACGTGTCGAACGTGCCAAAACGTGTCGCATGTGCCAAAAACGTGTTAAATGTGCTAAAATGTGTCGAACGTGCCAAAATGTGTCGAACGTGCCAAAAACGTGTTGAAGGTGAAAAACGTGTTCATCGTGCAAAAACTTGTTAAACGTGTCAAAAACGTTTTTAATATGCAAAAAACGTGTGGAATGTGCAAAAATATGTTGTACTTACAAAAATGTTTAACGTGTTAAAAAAATGTTAAACGTGAAAAAACATGTTAAACGTGTCAAAAACGTGTTATATGTGTCAAAAATATGTTAAACGCGCCAAAACGTTTTGAACGTGTACAAATTTATTTCATCAAAAATAAAGATATACCATATTTATTTCAAATAAAATTAAACAATAATTTATATTCTTTCAAAAATATAGAATGAAAAAAAATATATCAAATCAGAAATTATATATTTAAAAAAAAACATTATATTTAAAATAAAAAAAAAATATAGGAAAATATTGGAACCTAAGCAAAAGGAATGTTTCCTAAAAATGCTGAATAAATTTTCTAAACTTAGATAACCACTTATCCTTTAAATAAGAATTCAAATTTCACAACAACTCTTTTATTGTATCAAATCATTTCGAATCCTCTACGACAACAAAAATCTGAGAAGGTAAACTTTTATAATTCCATATTCTTTCAATTCTTATGTTCATTTTATTTTCAATAATGATTTGAATATTATAGTGAAGATATTGAGAAGATAATGTCTACATTTATCAATTCAAGAAAGCGAATGCGGGCGTTTTCTCAAGTGAAACCAAACAAGAAGAATCAACATGTTGAAGCTAGGAAAAGAAGAGATGATCACGATATTCATAGTGAAGATATTAAGAATAATATGTCTACAATTATCCATTCAAGAAAGCGATTGCGGGAGTTTTCTCAAGTGAAACCTAACAAGAGGAATCGACATGTTGAAGCAGGGAAAAGAGGAGATGATCACGATATTCATGATAATGATAAGTTTTCAACTAGTCGACATATTTCACCAGACAAGAATAATGCTTCGTTTTTAGGTAAGATTGTACTTTTAATAGAATATTTATCATCATACATGTGATTTGATTTACAATAAACTAAAAATTATGGATTTTTTTTAGGTTGGACACAACTTCCATCGTTGCCAAAAAGAGCTCTTCATGTTGCAAGCGTAATGAGTCGGTATTCTAATATTATCGTGAAAACAAAGTTGGACAAAATGAATGTAATACTCAACTTTCTAGATTCTTCTCAAATTTGATTATAGTCACAATTATTATATATTTATACCACTATTTTTTTTTATAGGTTGGTAATGTTGATCAAGCCAAAATACAAGAGGAAAAGCTTAATCTAGAAAGACAACTACAAAGGGAAAGAGAAGCTGCAAAGTTAGCATTGGAAAAAGACCTACAAAGAGGTTTGTGTAATTATTAACTTTTTATGGCATATATATCTTCATAATTTCAACATTCAAGGTTGATTGAAACTTTTTAAATTTTTAATATTAATTTGCAGAGAGGCAAGAAATAGAAACTAAACTGAAAATTGTAAGACAATTAGAAAGAGAAGCTGCGAGACTAGCATTGAATGAGGTATTATTTTTATTTTCAGATAACAATAATGTTTTTCAATTTCATGATTTTTCTATATATATAGTCTTTGTTTGTAATTATAATTTTAGTCAAATATTTGGTTTGGTACAGATGGAGAAAACAGTAAAGATCGAGGACAACCTATGCATTATGAGAGAATTTGAGAAATTATGCGGTTGGCCATCTGATGCGTGGATTCAATAAAGTGTCACTTAAAGAATAACATTCGTTTGTAATTGAGTTCATATATTTGTTATTGTGAATAAAAAAATTTTCCATTTTCAATTTGTTTTGGTCATGAAGAAAATGCAATTCATACTATATATATACTGGTTTATTTTAATATTGTTTTTTACTAGAATTTTGAGAATTTTGATTTCTACTTCTACCTCATAAAAATAAAAAATTTGTACAATTGTTATAGCCTAGTCAACACCCAACCAAGCCGATAAACAAAAAAAATGATAGTCCGAAACAAATCATCTAAAGTAATTAATAAATTAGCCTTACCCCACAAAACCAAAATACAGAGAACCATGTGTCAAAACGTCAATAAAAAACCAGCATGCCTCAATGTCCAATAATGTTTAGAGGATCCGAATATAGGCACAATTTCAAATAGCGCTGTTGAACCTGATAATTCAGTCAACGAAGATGTCAAAAACTTGTCAATTGTGCCAAAATCGTGTTAAACGTGCAAAAATATGTTGATGGTGCAAAAATATATTGAATGTTCAAAAAAGTGTAAACGTGCATACAAGTGTTAACGTGCAAAAAAAAGTGTTAAACATGTCAAAATATGTTAAATGTGTCAAAAATGTGTTAAATATGCCAAAAACGTATTAAATGTGCCAAAACGTGTTTAACATGTTAAGCGCGCCAAAACATGTTAACTATACCAAAAACGTGTTAAATGTGTCAAAAACGTATTAAATGTGCCAAAACATGTTAAACGTTCAAAAACGTATTGAACATCCAAAAAAGTATTAAACGTGCATACAAGTGTTGAACGTGCAAAAAAATGTTAAACGTGCCAAAAAGTGTTGGATTTGTCAAAAACATGTTTATAGTGTTAAAAACGTGAGAGATGTACCAAAAACATATTAAACGTGTCAAAACATGTTAAACGTGCAAAAACATGTTAAAAGTGCAAAAACGTATTGAATGTCCAAAAAATTGTTGAACGTGGAAAAATAATGTAAAACGTGCCAAAACTTGTTAAACGTGCCAAAAACGTGTGAAAACGTGTTGAGCATGCCAAAGTGCGTTGAACGTGCAAAAACGCGTGGAACGTGAAAAGACGCATCGAACGTGCAAAATCATGTTGAGCGTGCCAAAACGTGTCGCACGTGCCAAACACATGTTAAACGTGCCAAACATGTTGAACGTGCCAAAACGTGTCGCACGTGCCAAAAACGTGTTGAACGTGCCAAAAATGTTTTGAATGTGCAAAAACGTGTCGCACGTGCCAAAAACGTTTTGAATGTGCCAAAAACATGTTTAACATGCAAAAACGTGTGGAATGTGCAAAAATATGTTGTATTTACAAAAATGTTTAATGTGTCAAAAACATTTTAAACGTGAAAAAACATGTTAAACGTCCCAAAAACGTGTTAAACATTTGAAAACGTGTTGAGCGTGCCAAAACGTGTTAACTATGTTAAAAACATGTTAAATGTGTCAAAAACGTATTAAATGTGCCAAAACGTGTTAAACGTGCAAAAACGTGTTGAAGGTGCAAAAATATATTGAATATCTAAAAAAGTATTAAACGTGCATACAAGTGTTGAACGTGCAAAAACGTGTTAGGTTTATAAAAAAATGTTAAATGTGCCAAAAACGTGATAGATGTGTCAAAAACATATTAAACGTGCCAAAACTTGTTAAACGTGCCAAAATCGTGTTAAATGTTTGAAAACGTGTTGAGCGTGCCAAAATGTGTTAAACGTGCAAAAACACGTGGAACGTGAAAAGACGCATCGAACGTGCAAAATCATGTTGAACGTGCCAAAACGTGTTAAATGTGCCAAAAACGTATTAAATGTGCCAAAACGTGTTAAATGTGCAAAAACGTGTTGGAGGTGCAAAAACGTATTGAACATCCAAAAAAGTATTAAACGTGCAAAAAAAAGTGTTAAACGTGCCAAAACGTGTTAGATTTGTCAAAAACGTGTTAAATGTGCCAAAAACGTGATAGATGTGCCAAAAACATATTAAACGTGCCAAAACATGATAAATGTGCAAAAACGAGTTAAACGTGTGAAAACGTGTTGAGCGTGCCAAAACGTGTTGAACGTGAAAAAACGTGTTGAACGTGAAAAGACGCATCGAACGTGCAAAAACGTGTTCTACGTGCAAAAACTAGTTAAACGTGCCAAAAACGTGTTTAACATGCAAAAACGTGTGAAACGTGCCAAAAACATGTTGAACGTGTCAAAACATGTCGCACATGCCAAAACGTGTCGAACGTGCCAAAACATGTTGAACGTGCCAAAACGTGTCGCATGTGCCAAAAACGTGTTGAACGTGCCAAAACGTGTTGAATGTGCAAAAACTTGTTCAACGTGCAAAAACTTGTTACACGTGCCAAAAATATGTTTAACATGCAAAAACGTGTGGAACGTGCAAAAATATGTTTTACTTACAAAAATGTTTAACGTGTTAAAAACATGTTAAACGTGAAAAAACATGTTAAACGTGCTAAAAATGTGTTATATGTGCCAAAACGTGTTAAGTGTGTCAAAAATATGTTAAACGCGTCAAAACGTTTTGAACGTGTACAAATGTATTTCATCAAAAATAAAGATATACCATATTTATTTCAAATAAAATTAAACAATTATTTATATTCTTTCAAAAATATAGAATGAAAAAAAATATATCAAATCAGAAAGTATATATTTAAAAAAACATTATATTTAAAATAGAAAAAAATATATAGAAAATTGTATTTACAAAAATGTTTAACGTGTCAAAAACATGTTAAACGTGCCAAAAATGTGTCGCACGTACCAAAAACGTTTTGAACGTGCCAAAACGTGTCACACGTGCAAAAACGTGTCGCACGTGCAAAAATGTGTTGAACATGAAAAAACTTGTTAAACGTGCCAAAAACGTGTTTAACATGCAATAACGTGTGGAACGTGCAAAAATATGTTGTATTTACAAAAATGTTTAATGTGTGAAAAACATTTTAAACTTGAAAACATGTTAAACGTGCCAAAAACGTGTTAAACAAGTGAAAACGTGTTGAGCGTGCCAAAATGTGTTAACTATTCTAAAAACGTGTTAAATGTGCAAAAAACGTATTAAATGTGCTAAAACGTGTTGAGAGTGCAAAAACGTGTTGAAGGTGCAAAAACGTATTGAACATCCAAAAAGTATTAAACGTGCATACAAGTGTTGAACATACAAAAAAAGTGTTAAACATGTCAAAACGTGTTAGATTTGTCAAAAACGTGTTAAATGTGTCAAAAATGTGATAGATGTGCCAAAAACATATTAAACGTGCCAAAACATGTTAAACGTGCAAAAACATGTTAAAAGTGCAAAAACGTATTGAATGTCCAAAAACTTCTTGAACGTGGAAAAATAATGTAAAACGTGCCAAAACTTGTTAAACGTGCCAAAAAAATTTTAAATGTGCCAAAACGTGTGGCACGTGACAAAACGTGTCGCACGTGCAAAAACGTGTCACACGTGCAAAACGTGTCGCACGTGCAAAAACGTGTCGAACGTGCCAAAACGTGTTAAATGTGTCAAAACGTGTCGCACGTGCCAAAAACGTGTTAAACGTGCCAAAACGTGTCGCACGTGCCAAAAACGTGTTGAAGGTGCAAAAACGTGTTCATCGTGCAAAAACTTGTTAAACGTGTCAAAAACGTTTTTAACATGCAAAAAACGTGTGGAATGTGCAAAAATATGTTGTACTTACAAAAATGTTTAACGTGTTAAAAAAATGTTAAACGTGAAAAAACATGTTAAACGTGTCAAAAACGTGTTATATGTGTCAAAAATATGTTAAACGAGCCAAAACATGTTAAACGCGCCAAAACGTTTTGAACGTGTACAAATGTATTTCATCAAAAATAAAGATATACCATATTTATTTCAAATAAAATTAAACAATAATTTATATTCTTTCAAAAATATAGAATGAAAAAAAATATATTAAATCAGAAAGTATATATTAAAAAAAAACATTATATTTAAAATAAAAAAAATGTAGGAAAATATTGGAACCTAAGCAAAAGGAATGTTTCCTAAAAATGCTGAATAAATTTCCTAAACTTAGATAACCACTTATCCTTTAAATAAAAATTCAAATTTCACAACAACTCTTTTATTGTATGAAATCATTTCGAATCCTCTACGACAACAAAAATCTGAGAAGGTAAACTTTTATAATTCCATATTCTTTCAATTCTTATGTTCATTTTATTTTCAATAATGATTTGAATATTATAGTGAAGATATTGAGAAGATAATGTCTACAATTATCAATTCAAGAAAGCGAATGCGGGCGTTTTCTCAAGTGAAACCAAACAAGAAGAATCAACATGTTGAAGCTAGGAAAAGAGGAGATGATCACGATATTCATAGTGAAGATATTAAGAATAACATGTCTACAATTATCCATTCAAGAAAGCGATTGCGGGAGTTTTCTCAAGTGAAACCTAACAAGAAGAATGGACATGTTGAAGCAGGGAAAAGAGGAGATGATCACGATATTCATGATAATGATAAGTTTTCAACTAGTCGACATATTTCACCAGACAAGAATAATGCTTCGTTTTTAGGTAAGATTGTACTTTTAATAGAATATTTATCATCATACATGTGATTTGATTTACAATAAACTAAAAATTATGGATTTTTTTTAGGTTGGACACAACTTCCATCGTCGCCAAAAAGAGCTCTTCATGTTGCAAGCGTAATGAGTCGGTATTCTGATATTATCGTGAAAATAAAGTTGGACAAAATGAATGTAATACTCAACTTTCTAGATTCTTCTCAAATTTGATTATAGTCACAATTATTATATATTTATACCACTATTTTTTTTATAGGTTGGTAATGTTGATCAAGCCAAAATACAAGAGGAAAAGATTAATCTAGAAAGACAACTACAAAGGGAAAGTGAAGCTGCAAAGTTAGCATTGGAAAAAGACCTACAAAGAGGTTTGTGTAATTATTAACTTTTTATGGCATATATATCTTCATAATTTCAACATTCAAGGTTGATTGAAACTTTTTAAATTTTTAATATTAATTTGCAGAGAGGCAAGAAATAGAAACTAAACTGAAAATTGTAAGACAATTAGAAAGAGAAACTGCGAGACTAGCATTGAATGAGGTATTATTTTAATTTTTAGATAACAATAATGTTTTTCAATTTCATGATTTTTCTATATATATAGTCTTTGTTTGTAATTATAATTTTAGTCAAATATTTGGTTTGGTACAGATGGAGAAAACAGTAAAGATCGAGGACAACCTTTGCATTATGAGAGAATTTGAGAAATTATGCGGTTGGCCATCTGATGCGTGGATTCAATAAAGTGTCACTTAAAGAATAACATTCGTTTGTAATTGAGTTCATATATTTGTTATTGTGAATAAGAAAATTTTCCATTTTCAATATGTTTTGGTCATGAAGAAAATGCAATTCATACTATATATATACTGGTTTATTTTAATATTGTTTTTTACTAAAATTTTGAGAATTTTGATTTCTACTCTTACCTCATAAAAATAAAAAGTTTGTACAATTGTTATAGCCTAGTCAACACCCAACCAAGCCGATAAACAAAAAAATGATAGTCCGAAACAAATCATCTAAAGTAATGAACAAATTAGCCTTACCCCACAAAACCAAAATATAGAGAACAATGTGTCAAAACGTCAATCAAAAACCAGCATGCCTCAATGTCCAACAATGTTTAGAGGAACCGAATTGAGGCACAATTTCAAATAGCGTCGTTGAACCTGATAATTCAGTCAACGATGATGTCAAAAACTTGTCAATTGTGCCAAAAACGTGTTAAACGTGCAAAAACGTGTTATATGTGCAAAAATATGTTGATGGTGCAAAAATGTATTGAACGTTCAAAAAAGTGTAAACGTGCATACAAGTGTTAAACATGTCAAAATGTGTTAAATATGTCAAAAATGTGTTAAATATGCCAAAAACGTGATAGACGTGCCAAAAATAAATTAAACGTGCCAAAAAATATCTTAAATGTGCAAAAACGTGTTAAAAGTGCAAAAACATATTTAATGTCTAAAAAATTGTTGAACGTAGAAAAATAATGTAAACGTGCCAAAACTTGTTAAACGTGCCAAAAACGTGTTTAACAAGTTGAGCGTGCCAAAACGTGTTAACTATGCAAAAACGTGTTAAATGTGTCAAAAACGTATTAAATGTGCCAAAACATGTTAAACGTTCAAAAACGTATTGAACATCCAAAAAAGTATTAAACGTGCATACAAGTGTTGAACGTGCAAAAAAAGTGTTATACGTGCCAAAAAGTGTTGGATTTGTCAAAAACATGTTTAATGTGTTAAAAACGTGAGAGGTGTACCAAAAACATATTAAACGTGTCAAAACATGTTAAACGTGCAAAAACGTGTTAAAAGTGCGAAAACGTATTGAATGTCCAAAAAATTGTTGAACGTGGAAAAATAATATAAAACGTGCCAAAACTTGTTAAACGTGCCAAAAACGTGTTAAACGTGTGAAAACGTGTTGAGCATGCCAAAATGTGTTGAACGTGCAAAAATGCGTGGAACGTGAAAAGACGCATCGAACGTGCAAAATCATGTTGAGCGTGCCAAAACGTGTCGCACGTGCCAAACACATGTTAAACGTTCCAAACATGTTGAACGTGCCAAAACGTGTCGCACGTGCCAAAAACGTGTTGAACGTGCCAAAAATGTTTTGAATGTGTAAAAACGTGTCGCACGTGCCAAAAACGTTTTGAATGTGCCAAAAACGTGTTTAACATGCAAAAACGTGTGGAACGTGCAAAAATATGTTGTATTTACAAAAATGTTTAATGTGTCAAAAACATTTTAAACGTGAAAAAACATGTTAAACGTCCCAAAAACGTGTTAAACATTTGAAAACGTGTTGAGCGTGCCAAAACGTGTTAACTATGTTAAAAACATGTTAAATGTGCCAAAAACGTATTAAATGTACCAAAACGTGTTAAACGTGCAAAAACGTGTTGAAGGTGCAAAAATATATTGAACATCTAAAAAAGTATTAAACGTGCATACAAGTGTTAAACGTGCAAAAACGTGTTAGATTTGTAAAAAACATGTTAAATGTGCCAAAAACGTGATAGATGTGCCAAAAACATAGTAAACGTGCCAAAACTTGTTAAACGTGCCAAAAACGTGTTAAATGTGTGAAAACGTGTTGAGCGTGTCAAAATGTGTTGAACGTGCAAAAACGTGTGGAACGTGACAAGATGCATTGAACGTGCAAAATCATGTTGAACGTGCCAAAACGTTTTAAATGTGCCAAAAACGTATTAAATGTGCCAAAACGTGTTAAATGTGCAAAAAAGTATTAAACGTGCATACAAGTGTTGAACGTGCAAAAAAAGTGTTAAACGTGCCAAAACGTGTTAGATTTGTCAAAAACGTGTTAAATGTGCCAAAAACGTGATATATATGCCAAAAACATATTAAACGTGCCAAAACATGATAAATGTGCAAAAACGAGTTAAACGTGTGAAAACGTGTCGAGCGTGCCAAAACGTGTTGAATGTGAAAAAACGTGTTGAACGTGAAAAGACGCATCGAACGTGCAAAAACGTGTTTTACGTGCAAAAACTTGTTGAACGTGCCAAAAACGTGTTTAACATGCAAAAACGTGTGAAACGTGCCAAAAACATGTTGAACGTGCCAAAATATGTCGCACATGCCAAAGCGTGTCGAACGTGCCAAAACATGTTGAACGTGCCAAAACGTGTTGCACGTGCCAAAAACGTGTTGAACGTGCCAAAACGTGTTGAATGTGCAAAAACTTGTTAAACGTGTCAAAAATATGTTTAACATGCAAAATCGTGTGCAACGTGCAAAAATATGTTGTACTTAAAAAAATGTTTAACGTGTTAAAAACATGTTAAACGTGAAAAAACATGTTAGAGTGCGAAAAATGTGTTATATGTGCCAAAACGTGTTAAGTGTGTCAAAAATATGTTAAACGCGCCAAAACATGTTAAACGCGTCAAAACGTTTTGAACGTGTCCAAATGTATTTCATCAAAAATAAAGATATACCATATTTATTTCAAATAAAATTAAACAATTATTTATATTCTTTCAAAAATATAGAATGAAAAAAAATATATCAAATCAGAAAGTATATATTTAAAAAAACATTATATTTAAAATAAAAAAAATATATAGGAAATTGTATTTACAAAAATCTTTAACGTGTCAAAAATATTTTAAAAGTGAAAAAACATGTTAAACGTGCCAAAAACCCAAAAACGTGTTGAACGTGCAAAAACGTGTCACACGTGCAAAAACGTGTCGCACGTGCAAAAATGTGTTGAACGTGCAAAAACTTGTTAAACGTGTCAAAAACGTTTTTAACATGCAAAAACGTGGAACGTGCAAAAATATGTTGTATTTACAAAAATGTTTCATGTGTCAAAAACATTTTAAACGTGAAAAACATGTTAAACGTGCCAAAAACGTGTTAAACATGTGAAAACGTGTTAAGCGTGCCAAAACGTGTTAACTATTCTAAAAACGTGTAAAATGTGCAAAAAAACGTATTAAATGTGCCAAAACGTGTTGAAAGTGCAAAAATGTGTTGAAGGTGTAAAAACGTATTGAACATCCAAAAAGTATTAAACGTGCATACAAGTGTTGAACATGCAAAACAAGTGTATAACATGCCAAAACGTGTTGGATTTGTCAAAACATGTTAAACGTGCAAAAACATGTTAAAAGTGCAAAAACGTATTGAATGTCCAAAAACTTGTTGAACGTGGAAAAATAATGTAAAACGTGCCTAAACTTGTTAAACGTGCCAAAAAAATTTTAAATGTGCCAAAACGTGTGGCACGTGCCAAAACGTGTTGCACGTGCAAAACGTGTCGAACGTGCCAAAACGTGTCGCACGTGCCAAAAACGTTTCGAACTTGCCAAAACGTGTCGCACGTGCCAAAAACGTGTTGAACGTGCTATAACGTGTCGCACGTTCCAAAAACATGTTTAACATGCCAAAACGCGTCACACGTGCAAAACGTGTCGCACGTGCAAAAACGTGTCGAACGTGCCAAAACGTGTCGCACGTGCCAAAAACGTGTTAAATGTGCTAAAACGGGTCGAACGTGCCAAAACGTGTCGCACGTGCCAAAAACGTGTCGCACGTGCCAAAAACGTGTTAAACGTGCCAAAACGTGTCGCACGTGCCAAAAACGTGTTGAAGGTGCAAAAACGTGTTCATCGTGCAAAAACTTGTTGAACGTGTCAAAAACGTTTTTAACATGCAAAAAACGTGTGGAATGTGCAAAAATATGTTGTACTTACAAAAATGTTTAACGTGTTAAAAAATATGTTAAACGTGAAAAAACATGTTAAACGTGTCAAAAACGTGTTATATGTGTCAAAAATATGTTAAACGAGCCAAAACATGTTAAACGCGCCAAAACGTTTTGAACGTGTACAAATGTATTTCATCAAAAATAAAGATATACCTTATTTATTTCAAATAAAATTAAACAATAATTTATATTCTTATAAAAATATAGAATGAAAAAAAATATATCAAATCAGAAAGTATATATTTAAAAAAAAAACATTATATTTAAAATAAAAAAAATATAGGAAAATATTGGAACCTAAGCAAAAGGAATGTTTCCTAAAAATGCTGAATAAATTTCCTAAACTTAGATAACCACTTATCCTTTAAATAAGAATTCAAATTTCACAACAACTCTTTTATTGTATCAAATCATTTCGAATCCTCTACGAGAACAAAAATCTGAGAAGGTAAACTTTTATAATTCCATATTCTTTCAATTCTTATGTTCATTTTATTTTCAATAATGATTTGAATATTATAGTGAAGATATTGAGAAGATAATGTCTACAATTATCAATTCAAGAAAGCGAATGCGGGCGTTTTCTCAAGTGAAACCAAACAAGAAGAATCAACATGTTGAAGCTAGGAAAAGAGGAGATGATCACAATATTCATAGTGAAGATATTAAGAATAATATGTCTACAATTATCCATTCAAGAAAGCGATTGCGGGAGTTTTCTCAAGTGAAACCTAACAAGAAGAATCGACATGTTGAAGTAGGGAAAAGAGGAGATGATCACGATATTCATGATAATGATAAGTTTTCAACTAGTCGACATATTTCACCAGACAAGAATAATGCTTCGTTTTTAGGTAAGATTGTACTTTTAATAGAATATTTATCATCATACATGTGATTTGATTTACAATAAACTAAAAATTATGGATTTTTTTAGGTTGGACACAACTTCCATCGTTGCCAAAAAGAGCTCTTCATGTTGCAAGCGTAATGAGTCGGTATTCTGATATTATCGTGAAAACAAAGTTGGACAAAATGAATGTAATACTCAACTTTCTAGATTCTTCTCAAATTTGATTATAGTCACAATTATTATATATTTATACCACTATTTTTTTATAGGTTGGTAATGTTGATCAAGCCAAAATACAAGAGGAAAAGCTTAATCTAGAAAGACAACTACAAAGGGAAAGAGAAACTGCAAAGTTAGCATTGGAAAAAGACCTACAAAGAGGTTTGTGTAATTATTAACTTTTTATTGCATATATATCTTTATAATTTCAACATTCAAGGTTGATTGAAACTTTTTAAATTCTTAATATTAATTTGCAGAGAGGCAAGAAATAGAAGTTAAATTGAAAATTGTAAGACAATTAGAAAGAGAAGCTGCGAGACTAGCATTGAATGAGGTATTATTTTATTTTCAGATAACAATAATGTTTTCAATTCCATGATTTTTCTATATATATAGTCTTTGTTTGTAATGATAATTTTAGTCAAATATTTGGTTTGGTACAGATGGAGAAAACAGTAAAGATCGAGGACAACTTTTGCATTATGAGAGAATTTGAGAAATTATGCGGTTGGCCATCTGATGCGTGGATTCAATAAAGTGTCACTTAAAGAATAACATTCGTTTGTAATTGAGTTCATATATTTGTTATTGTGAATAAGAAAATTTTCTATTTTCAATTTGTTTTGGTCATGAAGAAAATACAATTCATACTATATATATACTGGTTTATTTTAATATTGTTTTTTACTAGAATTTTGAGAATTTTGATTTAAACTCTTACCTCATAAAAATAAAAAGTCTGTACAATTGTTATAGCCTAGTCAACACCCAACCAAGCCGATAACCACAAAAAATGATAGTCCAAAACAAATCATCTAAAGTAATGAACAAATTAACATTACCCCACAAAACCAAAATATAGAGAACCATGTGTCAAAACGTTAATCAAAAACCAGCATGCCTCAATGTCCAACAATGTTTAGAGGAACCGAATTAGGCACAATTTCAAATAACGCCATCGAACCTTATAATTCAGTCATCGATGATTCCAAAAATGTGTTAAACGTGCCAAAAACGTGATAAATGTGCTAAAAACGTGTTAATTGTGCCAAAAACGTATTAAACGTGCCAAAAAACATGTTAAACGTGCAAAAACGTGTTAAAAGTGCAAAAACGTATTAAATGTCTAAAAAATTGTTGAACGTAGAAAAATAACGTAAACGTGCCAAAACTTGTTAAACGTGCCAAAAACGTGTTAAACATGTGAAAACGTGTTGAGCGTGCCAAAACGTGTTAACTATTCTAAAAACGTGTTAAATGTGCAAAAAACGTATTAAATGTGTCAAAACGTGTTGAAAGTGCAAAAACGTGTTGAATGTGCAAAAACGTATTGAACATCCAAAAAGTATTAAACGTGCATACAAGTGTTGAACATGCAAAAAAAGTGTTAAACATGCCAAAACGTGTTAGATTTGTCAAAAACGTGTTAAATGTGTCAAAAACGTGATAGATGTGCCAAAACATGTTAAACGTGCAAAAACATGTTAAAAGTGCAAAAACGTATTGAATGTCCAAAAACTTGTTGAACGTGGAAAAATAATGTAAAACGTGCCAAAACTTGTTAAACGGGCCAAAAAAATTTTAAATGTGCCAAAACGTGTGGCACGTGACAAACCGTGTCGCACGTGCAAAAACATGTCGAACGTGCCAAAACGTGTCGCACGTGCCAAAAACGTGTCGAACGTGCCAAAACGTGTCGCACGTGCCAAAAACGTGTTGAACGTGCTATAACGTGTCGCACGTGCCAAAAACATGTTTAACATGCCAAAACGTGTCACACGTGCCAAAACGTGTCGCACGTGCAAAAACGTGTCGAACGTGCCAAAACATGTCGCATGTGCCAAAAACGTGTTAAATGTGCTAAAATGTGTCGAACGTGTCGCACGTGCCAAAAACGTGTTGAAGGTGAAAAAACGTGTTCATCATGCAAAAACTTGTTAAACGTGTCAAAAACGTTTTTAACATGCAAAAAACGTGTGGAATGTGTAAAAATATGTTGTACTTACAAAAATGTTTAACGTGTTAAAAAAATGTTAAACGTGAAAAAATATGTTAAACGTGTCAAAAACGTGTTATATGTGTCAAAAATATGTTAAACGAGCCAAAACATGTTAAACGCGCCAAAACGTTTTGAACGTGTACAAATGTATTTCATCAAAAATAAAGATATACCATATTTATTTCAAATAAAATTAAACAATAATTTATATTCTTTCAAAAATATAGAATGAAAAAAAATATATCAAATCAGAAATTATATATTTAAAAAAAACATTATATTTAAAATAAAAAATATATAGGAAAATATTGGAACCTAAACAAAAGGAATGTTTCCTAAAAATGCTGAATAAATTTTCTAAACTTAGATAACCACTTATCCTTTAAATAAGAATTCAAATTTCACAACAACTCTTTTATTGTATCAAATCATTTCGAATCCTCTACGACAACAAAAATCTCAGAAGGTAAACTTTTATAATTCCATATTCTTTCAATTCTTATGTTCATTTTATTTTCAATAATGATTTGAATATTATAGTGAAGATATTGAGAAGATAATGTCTACATTTATCAATTCAAGAAAGCGAATGCGGGCGTTTTCTCAAGTGAAACCAAACAAGAAGAATCAACATGTTGAAGCTAGGAAAAGAGGAGATGATCACGATATTCATAGTGAAGATATTAAGAATAATATGTCTACAATTATCCATTCAAGAAAGCGATTGCGGGAGTTTTCTCAAGTGAAACCTAACAAGAAGAATCGACATGTTGAAGTAGGGAAAAGAGGAGATGATCACGATATTCATGATAATGATAAGTTTTCAACTAGTCGACATATTTCACCAGACAAGAATAATGCTTCGTTTTTAGGTAAGATTGTACTTTTAATAGAATATTTATCATCATACATGTGATTTGATTTACAATAAACTAAAAATTATGGATTTTTTTTAGGTTGGACACAACTTCCATCGTTGCCAAAAAGAGCTCTTCATGTTGCAAGCGTAATGAGTCGGTATTCTAATATTATCGTGAAAACAAAGTTGGACAAAATGAATGTAATACTCAACTTTCTAGATTCTTCTCAAATTTGATTATAGTCACAATTATTATATATTTATACCACTATTTTTTTTATAGGTTGGTAATGTTGATCAAGCCAAAATACAAGAGGAAAAGCTTAATCTAGAAAGACAACTACAAAGGGAAAGAGAAGCTGCAAAGTTAGCATTGGAAAAAGACCTACAAAGAGGTTTGTGTAATTATTAACTTTTTATTGCATATATATCTTTATAATTTCAACATTCAAGGTTGATTGAAACTTTTTAAATTTTTAATATTAATTTGCAGAGAGGCAAGAAATAGAAGTTAAATTGAAAATTGTAAGACAATTAGAAAGAGAAGCTACGAGACTAGCATTGAATGAGGTATTATTTTATTTTCAGATAACAATAATGTTTTCAATTCCATGATTTTTCTATATATATAGTCTTTGTTTGTAATGATAATTTTAGTAAAATATTTGGTTTGGTACAGATGGAGAAAACAGTAAAGATCGAGGACAACCTTTGCATTATTAGAGAATTTGAGAAATTATGCGGTTGGCCATCTGATGCGTGGATTCAATAAAGTGTCACTTAAAGAATAACATTCGTTTGTAATTGAGTTCATATATTTGTTATTGTGAATAAGAAAATTTTCTATTTTCAATTTGTTTTGGTCATGAAGAAAATACAATTCATACTATATATATACTGGTTTATTTTAATATTGTTTTTTACTAGAATTTTGAGAATTTTGATTTAAACTCTTACCTCATAAAAATAAAAAGTCTGTACAATTGTTATAGCCTAGTCAACACCCAACCAAGCCGATAACCACAAAAAATGATAGTCCAAAACAAATCATCTAAAGTATTGAACAAATTAACATTACCCCACAAAACCAAAATATAAAGAACCATGTGTCAAAACGTCAATCAAAAACCAGCATGCCTCAATGTCCAACAATGTTTAGAGGAACCGAATTAGGCACAATTTCAAATAGCGCCATCGAACCATATAATTCAGTCATCGATGATGCCAAAAATGTGTTAAACGTGCCAAAAACGTGATAAATGTGTTAAATGTGCTAAAAACGTGTTAATTGTGCCAAAAACGTATTAAACGTGCCAAAAAACATGTTAAACGTGCAAAAACGTGTTAAAAGTGCAAAAACGTATTAAATGTCTAAAAAATTGTTGAACGTAGAAAAATAACGTAAACGTGCCAAAACTTGTTAAACGTGCCAAAAACGTGTTAAACATGTGAAAACGTGTTGAGCGTGCCAAAACGTGTTAACTATGCCAAAAACGCGTTAAATGTGCCAAAAACGTATTAAATGTGTCAAAACGTGTTAAATGTGCAAAAACGTGTTGAAGGTGCAAAAACGTATTGAACATCCAAAAAAGTATTAAACGTGCATACAAGTGTTGAACGTTCAAAAAAAGTGTTAAATGTGCCAAAAATGTGATAGATTTGCCAAAAACTTATTAAACGTGCCAAAACGTGTTAAAAGTGAAAAAAAATGTATTGAATGTCCAAAAAATTGTTGAACGTGGAAAAATAATGTAAAACGTGCCAAAACTTGTTAAAAATGCCAAAAACGTGTGAAAACGTGTTGAGCGTGCCAAAATTTGTTGAACGTACAAAAACGTGTGGAACGTGAAAAGACGCGTCGAACGTGCCAAAAAACGTGTTAAACGTGCCAAAACGTGTCGCACGTTCCAAAAACGTATTGAATGTGCAAAAATGTGTCGCACGTGCCAAAAACGTGTTGAACGTGCCAAAACGTATTACATGTGCCAAAAACGTGTTGAACGTGCAAAAACTTGTTGAACGTGCAAAAACTTGTTAAACGTGCCAAAAACGTGTTTAACATGCAAACAGGGGCGGAGCCACCCATGGGCTAGGGTGGGCTCCAGCCCCACCTAAATTAAAATCCTAAAAGACAAAATTTTATAAATGTCTTTGACATGTGCCTCTTAGCCCATGGCTATGTAACTGAAATGTGAATATGAGGTCAGGTGATCAAATCCTGGCCTCACCTTTAATTTTTCTAATAATAATTATACATTATTTTTTATTTATTTCAATATAATTAATATTAATAAACAAGTTAAAATAAATAATTTGATATCCCTACTCAAAAACTTAACAAATCTCCTAGAATTGATGTTGATGTAAGTTCTCTTAAACTTGATCCAACATTACGTATTCCGATATGAAAATATATTCTTTTAATCAAAGGGATGAAATTAGACGAGCTTATATCAAGATGGGGTCATATCAACCTATTAATGACGAGTACCCGCCGACCAAATTTGGAAATCAAAATCGACGGTTCCAAAGTCATTGGTTTAAGAAATTTACTTGGTTATAATACTCTACTTTGAAAGATGCTGTTTTTTGTTTCCCGTATTTCTTGTTTGAACATAAGCAACCCCAAAAAACCTAAATTTACAATAAATGAATTCAAATATTGAAAATGAGTGAATGATGAGGATAAATGCTCTTTTGTTATGCATATAGGATATAATATTTCACCACATAATAGGGCAATTGAATATCTTGATAATCTAATGAATATCTTTGTCATATTGACAAAGTACTAAATGCACAGTCTTTAGATAAAAAAATAATATATTACCGCTTACAACAACTATTGAAAGAACTCGGTGGCTCACTTTGCAAACGTCTGCATTGAGAGGGCATGACGAGTTTCCATCTTCTAATAATCGTAGAAATTTTATTGAAAAAAAAGCGGAACGTAAAAAAGTTAAATCTCTGAGCAAGTTGGAGTCAGCCCCAGGTAATTTTTCATCCTAGCTCCGCCCCTGCATGCAAAAACGTGTGGAACGTGCAAAAATATGTTGTATTTACAAAAATATAGAATGAAAAAAAATATCAAATCAGAAAGTATATATTTAAAAAAAACATTATATTTAAAATAAAAAATATATAGGAAATGGTATTTACAAAAATGTTTAACGTGTCAAAAACATTTTAAACGTGAAAAAACATGTTAAACGTGCCAAAAATGTGTCAAACATGTGAAAAAATGTTGAGCGTGCCAAAATGTGTCGCACGTGCCAAAAACGTGTTGAACGTGCCAAAATGTGTCGCACATGCCAAAAACGTGTTGAACGTGCAAAAACGTGTTGAACGTGCAAAAACTTGTTAAACGTGCCAAAAACGTGTTTAACATGCAAAAACGTGTGGAACGTGCAAAAATATGTTGTATTTACAAAAATATTTAACGTGTCAAAAACATTTTAAACGTGCCAAAAACGTGTTAAACATCTGAAAACGTGTTAAGCGTGCCAAAACGTGTTAACTATGCTAAGAAAGTGTTAAATGTACCAAAAACATATTAAACGTGCAAAAACGTGTTAAACGTGCAAAAACGTGTTAAAGGTGCAAAAACATATTTAACATCCAAAAAAGTATTAAACGTGCATACAAGTGTTGAACGTGCAAAAAAAGTGTTAAACGTGCCAAAACGTGGTAGATTTGTCAAAAACGTGTTAAATGTGCCAAAAATGTGATAGATGTGCCAAAAACATATTAAACGTGCCAAAACATGTTAAACCTGCAAAAACGTATTGAATATCCAAAAAAATTTTGAACGTGGAAAAATAATGTAAAACGTGCCAAAACTTGTTAAACGTGCCAAAAAAGTGTTAAATGTGTGAAAACTTGTTGAGCTTGCCAAACGTGTTGAACGTGCAAAAACGTTTGGAACGTGGAAAGACACGTTGAAAGTGCAAAAACATTTTGAACATGTCAAAACGTGTCGCGGTGCCAAAACATGTTGAACGTGCCAAAACGTGTCGCACGTGCAAAAATGTGTCGAACGTGCCAAAACATGTTGAACGTGCCAAAACGTGTCGCACGTGCCAAAAACATGTTGAACGTGTCAAAACGTGTCGCACGTGCCAAAAATGTGTTCAACGTGCAAAAACTTGTTAATCGTGCCAAAAACGTGTTTAACATCTAAAAACGTGTGAAACGTGCCAAAAACATGTTGAACGTGCCAAAACGTGTCGCACGTGCCAAAACGTGTCGCACGTGCCAAAACGTGTCGCACATGCAAAAACGTGTCGAACGTGCCAAAACATGTTGAACGTGCCAAAACGTGTCGCACGTGCCAAAAACGTGTTGAACGTGCATAAACATGTTCAACGTGCAAAAACTTGTTAAACGTGCCAAAAACGTGTTTAACATGCAAAAACGTGTGAAACGTGCCAAAAACATGTTGAACGTGCCAAAACGTGTCGCACGTGCCAAAACGTGTCGAACGTGCCAAAACATGTAGAACGTGCCAAAACATGTCACACGTGCCAAAAACTTGTTGAATGTGCCAAAACGTGTCGCACGTGCCAAAAACGTGTTGAACGTGCAAAAACGTGTTCATCGTGCAAAAACTTGTTAAACGTGCCAAAAACGTGTTCAACATGCAAAAACGTGTGCAATGTGCAAAAATACGTTGTATTTACAAAAATGTTTAACGTGTCAAAAACATGTTAAACTTGAAAAAATATGTTAAAGTGCCAAAAACGTGTTATATGTGCCAAAACGTGTTAAGTGTGTCGAAAATATGTTAAACGAGTCAAAACATGTTAAACGCGCCAAAATGTTTTGAACGTGTACAAATGTATTTCATCAAAAATAAAGATATACCATATATATTTCAAATAAAATTAAACAATAATTTATATTCTTTCAATAATATAGAATGAAAAAAAATATATCAAATCAGAAAGTATATATTTAAAAAAAAACATTATATTTAAAATAAAAAAATATATAGGAAAATATTGGAACCTAAGCAAAAGGAATATTTTAGGGAAGTCATGCATGTGAGGGGTAGATCTCGGGGTAGGTCTAGTGCCCAAAAGTGTTATAATTGTCATGAGTCTGGTCATTTTATCAAGGACTGTCCTAAACCTAAGAGAAATCAGCATGTTGAAAATGCTAATGTGGCTGTTTGTGAGGGTAAAATGAGTAATATTTTTATGATTAATAATCCATGTAATTATGCTAGCTTGAATTTTGTGTTATCTGATTCTTTGTGCAAATCTGATTGGCTAGTTGACTCTGGTTGTACTTTTCATGTGACTCCATTTAGAGATTTGTTTTCTAAATATAAAGAGATTGAACATGGTTTGTGTCTATGACAAATTCGAAAAATTGCAATGTGTTAGGAATAGGTGATGTATGCCTAAGGTTTTCTTGTGGTTCTGTGTTTAATTTAAAAAATGTGAGGAATGTTCCTAATATGCGTTATAATTTGATGTTTTGTGCATCTCTTGAGAATGATGGTTTGGAGGGAAAGTGGGGGAAATGTGTTATGAACATTTTACGTGGGTCTCTTGTTATCTTTACTACTAAAAAGATGAACAATTTGTATATGTGTCATGCTGAGACTGCTTGTGACTCTGTGAACTCTGTGATTGGTGATAAATCTGTTCTTTTGCATAATAGATTAGGTCACATGAGTAACAAAGGTCTAGAAATTTTGCATAAAGGTGGTCACTTTGGTAGTGATAAATTGTCCCCCATCCCCTTCTGTGAATCATGTGTGCTAGAAATACAACATAAGGTGAGTTTTCCCATCTCCTCTTACCCAAATGTGTGTAAGTGTACTGATATCCTGGAATATTTACATGTTGATGTGTGTGGGGTCCTTCTAGTGTTGTTACACATGGAGGGAACCAATATTTTCTGTCCATCATTGATGATTATTCTAGGAAAGTTTGGGTGTTACTTTTGAAACATAAGTCTTTTTTGAAAAGTTTAAGGAGTGGAAGATTTTGATTGAGAATCAAACAAGTCAGAGAATCAAAACTCTTAGGACAGATAATGGTCTTGAATTCTGTAATAAACAGATGAATGATTTATGTGTTACCTGGGGTATTAAAAGACATAGGTTTGTGCCGTACACACCACAGCAGAATGGTGTTGCTGAGAGAATGAATAGGACACTTCTAGAGAGGGTGAGAGCTATGTTAGCATCATTTGGGTTGTCTAAGAAGTTTTGGGGGGATGCTTTGCATAATGCTACTTATTTAATAAATAGGTCCCCTAGTGTTCCCTTAGGAGGTAATGTCCTAAATCTGTGTTTTCAGGTAAACCTCTTGATTTTAGCAACTTGAAAGTTTTTGGTTGTGTTGGCTATGTGCATCAGAAGGTTGACAAGTTGGAGCCTAGGTCCAAGAAATGTGTGTTCTTAGGCTTTGGGATAGGTGTGAACCTGGGCTTAGGATTGTGATAAGTAGAGTAATTGTCTTTAATGAGAATGATTTTTCTTGCTTGTCTTTGTCCCCCACCCCCACTCCTGTTAATGATGCTCCTAATAAGGTGGAGCATGTGCTTGTAGTTTTTGATCAACCTGGTGAACATGATGTGAATGTTCTCAATGAGTTGGAACATGATAATGTGCATGGTATTGATTATTTGCATGATTCAAATATTTTGTCTAATTCACATGATTTTCTTGATAATTTGAATGATTCAAATGTGTTGTCTGATTCACATGATCTGTCTGATGATTTGCATGACTATCAACTTACTAGGGATAGAAGTAGAATAAATGTTATAATGCCTGCTAGATTTAGGGATGATAATTTGAATGATTGCAATATGTCTGAATTTGCTTTTAACATGTTTTAATCCCTAGACTGTAATGAGCCTAACTCTTACAAAGAAGCTTTGAGGTCTAAGTTTTCTACTGAATGGATTGTTGCTATGAATAATGAGATGAATTCCCTAAGAATCAATGATACTTGGAAACTTGTTCCTAAACCTCATAATTGCTCCTTAGTGGATTGCAAATGGTTGTATAAGGTGAAGCAAGAGTCTGAAAAAGTTAGATTCAAGGTTAGGTTAGTAGCCAAGGGATTTACTCAAAAGGAGGGAATAGATTATGCTGAAATTTTCGCTCCTGTTGTCAATTTTACGACTGTTAGAATTATGCTCGCTTTAGTTGCTCACTTTGATTGGGAATTGAAGCAAATGGATGTTACTACTACTTTCTTACATGGTGAACTTGATAAGAATATTTATATGCATCAACCGTAGGGGTTTGTTGACTCCTAGTTGCCTAATCATGTTTGTTTGTTAAAAAAAGCCTTCTATGGTTTAATACAATCTCCTAGGCAATGAAATATCAAGTTCGATAAGTGCATGCAATCTTTGATGTTTAAAAGAAGTTCTTCTGATCATTGCCTTTACTTCAAGAATATAGACTATGTGCCTGTATTTCTTTTATTGTATGTGGATGACATGTTGATTGTTAGCCCATGTTTGAAGTCTGTTATGCATGTGCAAAAATTGCTTTGTAAAAATTTTGACATGAAAGACTTATGTGATGCTAAGAAGATTTTGTGTATGAATATCATTAGAGATTGAGTAAATTTTCTATGTCTGATGCTAAATCTGTGAATGTGCCTCTTGCTTCCCACTTTGTGTTAAGTAAAGATCAGTCTCCTAAGACTGAAATTGAAATAACTGAAATGAAGAATTTGCCTTATTCTAATGCAATAGGGTCTGTTATGTATCTCATGATTAGTACTAGGCCTGATATTGCATATACAGTTAGTTGCTTGAGTAGATTTATGTCTAACCATGGTATGCCTCATTGGAATGCTTTGAAATGGTTTTTGAGATATCTAAAAACCATTGTTGATGTTGACTTGACTTTCTCTAAGTGTTCTATAGGTACAAAATTGGTTGGTTATGTAGATTCCAATTATGCTAATGATAGGGATAATAAAAAGTCTACTACTTCCTATGTGTTTACTTTGTGTGGCTCTTGCATAAGTTGGAAGTCTCAACTTCAACTCATTGTTGCTTTATCTACTACAGAATCTTAGTATGTAGCTGTCACTGAAGCTTTTAAGGAAGCAATTTGGCTTAGGGCTGTTTTGTCTGAAATTAGTTTTCTTGACAAAAATGTGGATGTGTTTTCTGATAGTCAATATGTTATTCAACTATGTAAAAATCCTGTTTTTCATGATAGAACTAAACATATTGATGTTAGGTTTCATTACATTCAGGATATTGTTGAAAAGGGTATTGTTAAGTTAGAGAAAATCCTTCAGAATTTAATCCTACTGATATGGGTACTAAGTGTCTACCTGCTGAAAAATTTATTTCGTGTCAACGGATTTTAAACTTTGACTTAGGGAAAACTCTTTGAGGTTTGTCCTTTGTGGACATGGCATGCTTTGTGATTTTGCCTCCAATCTTTGTGATTTTCCCATGCTTTATACTCTTGCGTTTGATCTTTGTGATTTTCGCATGTTTTGTGCTCTAGCATTTGATCTTTGTGATTTTCGCATGCTTTGTGCTCTTGCGTTAGATCTTTGTGATTTTCCCATGCTTTGTGCTCTTGCGTCTGATCTTTGTGATTTTCGCATGCTCTGTGCCTTTGCCCCTGGTCTTTGTGACACGTGTTTACCTTGAGTATTCTCTTTGTTGCCTCGGTGGTAATAAATTAGTGATGATGTGTCTTATGATTCCGTGATTGTGTTTTGCACTGTTTTGGGCCAAAGGTAGAGATTGTTGGGTATTGGTTGGCCCAACATTGTGGTCCAATCTCTAGTAACCCGATTATTAGACTTGACCTAATAATATAAATAGATATTACTCTCTTGGTGGGAGGCACATGTCAAATTCCTTTGTGTTGTTTGGATGCTAAAGAGGGTTGCCTCCTTTGTGTGAGATAGTGGTGCAACGGAATCGATAAAAAAGAGGACTAAGCCAAACTTCAATCGCATTCACACCCAACAAGAAAATTTTCCGTTTTCAATTTGTTTTGGTAAAGAAGAAAATGCAATTCATATTGTATATATATACTAGTTTATTTTAACATTGTTTTTTACTAGAGTTTTGAGAATTTTGATTTTTACTCTTACCTCATAAAAATAAAAAGTTTGTACAATTGGTATAGCCTAGTCCACATCCAACCAAGCCGATAACCACAAAAAAATGATAGTCCGAAACAAATAGGCTAAAGTAATAAACAAATTAACATTACCCCACAAAACCAAAATACTGAGAACCATGTGTCAAAACGTCAATAAAAAATCAGCATGCCTCCATGTCCAACAATGTTTAGAGGAATCGAATCGAGGAACAATTTCAAATAGCGCCATCGAACCTGATAATTCAGCCATCAATGATGCCAAAAATGTGTTAAACGTGTTAAAAATGTGATACATGTGATAAACGTGTTAAACGTGTCAAAAAATGTTAGACGTGTCAAAAACGTATTGAATGTGCAAAAACGTGTTGAACGTGCGAAAAATGTTCAACGTTCAAAAAGTGTTGAACGTGCAACAAAAGTGTTAAACGTGCATAAACGTGTTAAGCGTGCCAAAAATGTGTTTGTTAAATGTGCCAAAAACGTGTTAATTATGTCAAAAATGTGTTAAATATGCCAAAAACGTATTAAACGTGCAAAAATGTGTTGATGGTGCAAAAACGTATTGAACATCCAAAAAAGTATTAAACGTGAAAACAAGTGTTGAATGTGAAAAAAAAGTGTTAAACGTGCGAAAACATGTTAAATGTGTCAAAAATGTGTTAAATGTGCCAAAAACGTGATAGATGTGCCAAAAACATATTAAACGTGCCAAAAAACATGTTAAACGTGCAAAAACATATTGAACGTCCAAAAAATTATTAAACGGGGAAAAATAATGTAAAATATGCCAAAACATGTTAAACGTGCCACAAACGTGTTAAACGTGTGAAAACGTGTTAACTATGCCAAAAACATGTTAAATGTGCCAAAAACGTATTAAACGTGCCAAAACGTGTTGAAGGTGCAAAAACGTATTGAACATCCAAAAAAAGTATTAAACTTGCATACAAGTGTTGAACGTGCAAAATGAATGTTAAACGTGCCAAAACGTGTTAGATTTGTCAAAAACGTGTTAAATGTGTTAAAAACGTGATAGATGTGCCAAAACATATTAAACGTGTAAAAACATGTTAAACGTGCAAAAACGTGTTAAAAGTGCAAAAATGTATTTAACGTTCAAAAAATTGTTGAACGTGGAAAAATAATGTAAAATGTGCCAAAAACATGTTAAACATGTGAAAACGTGTTAAGCGTGCCAAAAACGTGTTTAATGTGCTAAAAACGTGATAGATGTGCCAATAACATACTAAACGTGCCAAAATATGTTAAACGAGCAAAAACGTGTTAAAAGTGCAAAAACATATTGAATGTCCAAAAAAATTTTAACGTGGAAAAATAATGTAAAACGTGCCAAAACTTGTTAAATGTGCCAAAAACGTGTTAAACGTGTGAAAACGTGTTGAACTTGCAAAAACGTGTAGAACGTGAAAAGACGCATCGAACGTGCAAAAACGTGTTGAACTTGTAAAAACGTGTCGAACGTGTCGAACGTGCAAAAAATGTGTTGAACGTGCAAAAACTTAGTAAACGTGCCAAAAACGTGTTTAACGTGCAAAAATATGTTGTACTTATAAAAACATGTTAAACGTGTCAAAAACATGTTAAACATGAAAAAAAAATGTTAAACGTGTCAAAAAGGTGTTATATGTAACAAAACGTGTTAAACGTGTCAAAAATATGTTAAACGTGCCAAAAAATGTTAAACGTGTCAAAACGTGTTGAACGTATAAAAATGTATTTCATCAAAAATAAAGATATACCATATTTATTTCAAATAAATTAAACATTAATTTATATTCTTTCAAAAATATTGAATGAAAAAAATTATCAAATCACAAAGTATATATTTAAAATAAAAAAACATTATATTTAAAATAAAAAATTATATATATCAAAATATTGGAACCTAAGCAAAAGGAATGTTTCCTAAAAATGCTGAATAAATTTCCTAAACTTAGATAACCAATTATCCTTTAAATAAGAATTAAAATTTCACCAACAACCCTTTTATTGTATCAAATCATTTCGAATCCTCTACTACAACAAAAATTTGAGAAGGTAAACTTTTATAATTCCATATTCTTTTAATTCTTATGTTCATATTATTTTCAATAATGATCTGAATATTATAGTGAAGATATTGAGAAGAATATGTCTACAATTATCAATTCAAGAAAGAGAATGCGGGCGTTTTCTCAAATGAAACCAAACAAAAAGAATCAACATGTTGAAGCTAGGAAACGAGGAGATGATCACGATATTCATAGTGAAGATATTGAGAATAATATGTCTACAATTATCAATTCAAGAATGCGATTGCGGGAGTTTTCTCAAGTGAAACCAAACAAGAAGAATCGACATGTTGAAGCAGGGAAAAGAGGAGATGACATATTTCACCAGACAAGAATAATGCTTCTTTTTTAGGTAAGATTGTACTTTTCATAGAATATTTATCATCATACATGTGATTTGATTTACAATATACTAAAAGTTATAGATTTTTTTTAGGTTGGACACAACTTCCATCGTCGCCAAAAAGAGCTCTTCATGTTGCAAGCGTAATGAGTTGGTATTCCGATATTATTGTGAAAACAAAGTTGGATAAAATGAATGTAATACTCAACTTTCTAGATTCTTCTCAAATTTGATTATACTCACAATTATTCTATATTTATACCACTATTTTTTTTATAGGTTGGTAAAGTTGATCAAGCCAAAATACAAGAGGAAAAGCTTAATCTAGAAAGACAACTACAAAGGGAAAGAGAAGCTGCAAAGTTAGCGTTGGAAAAAGACCTACAAAGAGGTTTGTGTAATTATTAACTTTTTATTGAACATTCAAGGTTGATTGAAACTTTTTAAATTTTTAATATTAATTTGCAGATAGGCAAGAAATAGAAGCTAAACTGGAAATTGTAAGACAATTAGAAAGATAAGCTGCGAGACTAGCATTGAATGAGGTATTATTTTTATTTTCAGATAACAATAATGTTTATCAATTTCAAGATTGTTCTATATATATAGTCTTTGTTTGTAATGATATTTTTAGTCAAATATTTGGTTTGGTACAGATGGAGAAAACAATAAAGATCGAGGACAACTTTTGCATTATGATAGAATTTGAGAAATTATGCGGTCCGCCATCTGATGTGTGGATTCAATAAAGTGTCAATTAAAGAATATTATTTGTTTGTAATTGAGTTCAGGTATATGTTATTGTGAATAAGAAAAAAAAATATTTTCAATTTGTTTTGGTAAAGAAGAGAATGCAATTCATACTATATATATACTAGTTTATTTTAAAATTGTTTTTTACTAGAATTTTGAGAATTTTGATTTCTAATCTTTCCTCACGAAAATAAAAATCATATACAATTTTTATAGCCTAGTTCACACCCAACCAAGCCGATAACCAAAAAAAAGGATAGTCCAAACAAATCAGCTAAATTAATAAACAAATTAACCAAATTAACATTGTCCCACAAAACCAAAATAACGTGAACCATGTGTTAGATTATAATTTATGAAATGGCTTTGATAATAAATGTATAAAACTAAGTTTTAATTATATATAAGTTAAATTATATATATATATATATATATTAGGATCTAGATCGCGGCTGGGGAAACGGGGTCTGGCCGGTTAGCGTGTTTCACTCAACGGTTGGTGTTTAATCCGGTTAGAGATTAACACCGGGTTTCAATACTACACAAACTGTCACAAACCCTTGAACCGAGTTCAAGTGCGGAAGTGGTTTGTTTCAGGTTGAAGCAGCACACGCACTGGATGGACAAAACCGGATTTAGATAGGGTCAGTTTGGAGTATAGTGGATCGGTTTAGGATTCAGTAAGTCAGGTTAGGTAGAATCGGTTAGAGTGCAAGGCCGGCAGAAATTAAATAACAAGACAAATTTTTATGGATGTTCGGAGATAAACTCCTACGTCACCCTTTCTTCTCGAAACCGCGAGAAGGATATTCACTAAGGAATACACAAACACAATCCGATCGAGACTTATTTTCTGCTCGATAAACACTCGTACAATTCTCACCGAAATTGTAATCACACTTCAAATAGAAACTTAAGCTCTAAATCTTGTAGAAAGATAAACTTGAAATTAATAATTCTTAGAGCTCGTAGTTGGTAGAACTGGTAACCGCATTTACTCCTCTTCGGCTCCTTTTATAGGTGAAATGTGACAACGGTCACATTTCATTTCCTTGAATCTGATTGGTTGAGCAGAGGTTCAGTGATTCAGACCCGGCGGTCTAGACTTCCAGTGTATAGGTCAAACCGGCTAGGTTTGTCTTTTACTTAGTATGGCAACTGTCGGTTTGGACAATTGCTTGTACCTGGAGGATTGTGTCTCTGATTTATCCCGGAGTAGAAAGATCCTGCCGGACGATCTTCTGCAGCCTGCAGATTGTCCTCAGACTTGTATGAATATGGTAATACTAGGATCTGTCCTTTGGTATCATCTTTAACAGATACTCAAAGTATCTATTTTCACCGGTCGGTTGTTTAGGTTAACCGGATGACTTCCGGTTTTTCATATCTTCAGATTGACCGAATGTCCAATGATTTTGGCCTTCTTATCTGACCGGTCTTATCTTCTTGATCGGTCAGGTTTTTGGTCGGTTGGGTTACTTGAGCGGTTGAGTAACTTGACCGATTGGATTCTTTAACCGTTCCTGCACAAGAAGTTTGTTTTTGTTAAGTTCTATTTAACCGGTCTAATTTTATCTAACAATTTCTCCCTTTTTGATTATTTTATTTAAAATATTCAAAATCCTGTAAGAATGCAAATATAGGCCGGTTGTTTTAAAAATTTATTTGGCCGGATTTTTGGAAGCTGACTTAGAAGAATTTCTCGAAAAATTTTGGAAAGATTTTGAGTAAAATTTTTGGAAAAATTTTATGTTTTTATCTTATCTATATTTTTATCTTATCAATTTCTCCCTTTTTGATTATTTTATTTAAAATATTAAAAACCCTGTAAGAATGCAAATATAGGCCGGTTTCCAAAAATACTTGATATATATATATAAAAATATGCTAAGGTAAAAATACTTGATATATATATAAAATTATACTAAAGTAAACATAGGAAATATAAGTAAAGAAAGCCCCTATTTCTTCTTCTTCGGCGGTAGGTATTTTTCCAGCATTTCATCAGTTGCCTTTCCCTTGACCGCTGGAACAGGCCTGGTAGAGGATCCTTGACCGCCTAAAGTACCGGTGAAAGGGGAAACCGGTGGAACGAATGATCTGATTGGAATCGCGTCAAGACCTCGCGGTCTTTTTTTCAGCGGTATGGATTCTTCCTCGAGATCTTCATCGTCTTGCGAAACCGGGTTGCGTGGAGGATCGACAACCTCTTCAGTAACTTTGTCTAATAAATTTGAGATTGCCGCCCTCTTGGAAGAATTCTTTCTCTTTCTTGTAACCGGACCGGATGGGGAAGCGACTGCTTTGGACCTCTTATGAGCCTCGGCGAACTCATTGTATGCTGACTGTTGGCCGATTAGTCGAGCCGCATCTTCATTTTGCTGGATTTCCAAGGCCGGTGCGATGTTTTCTAATGTTTTAAAGTGTCCGACCAGGTTCGCATCCGCCAGTGCCGTTTCCTTTTGAAGCCGGACTTGCTTGTCCAGGTCATCCTGAATCTATTGAGCCGCTTGGAAAAATTTTATGTTTTTATCTTATCTATATTTTTATCTTATCAATATATATAATAGTTAAGTCATATCAATTATATTAATATATATAAAGATAATAAAAAGGTGTTGTAGTATAGTGGTTAGTACTCCTGAAGAAGCATCCGTCCGATTAGATATCTCAACAAATGAATAACTTCCACGTATGTGCTATTATTCAAGTACATCACGATCTTAGGAATATTCTCTGATTATTCTCTGATGTACTATATTGGAACTCATGCAACGGAAGGAGGACAAGTGTCCATTGAAGAAGATCCTACCGTTGTTGTGCTTTGATATATAAGCAAACTTGACTCTCTGAGTTCATACAGAAAAGCATTGTATCACTCTTCTTTAATTATGAGCTCTTATAAGTTGAGTAGATAATTTATATTCAACAAGTGGTGTGTGAGCTAGAGGTTTAGAAACAAATAGTGTTTAAGACCTCGTTTTTTATTGGATTTGTGTAGAGGTGCTATTCACTATGCTTTGGATATATAAGAAATCAAAGGAAAAAAAGCAGACTTGACTCTCTGGGTTCATACTGAAAAGCATTGTATCACTTTTCTTTAATTGTGAGCACTTTATAAGTTGAGTAGAATATATTTATTCAATAAGTGGTCTGTGAAATAGAAATTCAGAAACAGGCAATGTTTAAGACCTTGTTTCTAACTAGATTTGTGTAGAGGTTCTATTCAAATCAAATCTTCTATTGGAATACTTCTCGAGGTCGAGAAGAAGGGGTGACATAGGAGAGTTTAATCTGAACATCCATAAACAAACATTGTGTCTTGTGTTCTTTCCTTTCCGAATCGTCTTTTCCTTAATCTGTCGCTTCAAGTATAAAGAAATAGTTTCGTACTTGACTTTGTTCAAGAGTTTGCGAAGACTTGTGAATAATAGAAAAAGATATTAACTTCTAACAGAGTTAATATAAATTGAAGGTTTTTGTGGATAATAATATGTTAGGTAAAATTAGACCGGTTAATAGAACTTAACACAAATAAATTTCCTATGCATAAACAAACAAAGAACCGGACCGGTCAAAGTCAACTGGATTAAGAAGTTTCACCGGTCAAGTTATCAAACCGACCAGAAACATAACCGCACAAAAGAAGGCAAGATCGGTCAAAACTGAAGGCCTGAAACACCAGACAGTCGGTCACTTAGAAGTCCAAGGAATAACCGGAAGTCATCCGGTTAACACAAATAACCGACCAGCATAAGAAGATACTTTGGGTATCTGTTGAGAATGATACCAAAGGAACAGACTGAACATTGCCATATTCATACAAATCTGAGGACAGTCTGCAGGCTGCAGAAGACCGTCCTACAAGATCTTTCTACTTCAGGATAAATCAGAAAGGTAATCTTCCAAGTACAGACAACTGTTTAACCGACAGTCACCATATTAAGTAAAAGACAAACCTAGCGGTTTGTCCTACACACTGAAAGATCAGACCGCTAGGTCTGAAAGGTTGACCGCCAGGTCTGAATCACTGAACCTCTGCTCAACCAATCAAATTCAAGGAAATGAAATATGACTGTTGACATATTTCACCTATAAAAATAGCAGCTGAAGAGGAGTAAATGCGGGACACAGTGAACATTTAATCTACAAGTGAAAAGAGTGTATTCTATCTCTAGAAAGCATAAGTGCTAAGTTGAAGTGTAATTTTTACAATTTCGGTTAAAATTGTATTGGTGTTATCGAGCAGGAAATAAGTCTCGATCGGATTGTGTTTGTATTCCTTAGTGAATATCCTTCTCGCGGTGACGAGAGGAAGGGGTGACGTATGAGCTTTATCTCCGAACATCCATAAAAACCTGTCTTGTTATTTACTTTCCGCCTGATTTACTTTATAACAGAGCTGTACTAACCTACCTACACCGCTTTGACCGACTCTACACTACCTAAACCGAATCACTAAGTTACAAAACCGACCCAACAACCTCCAAACCTGTCTTATCCAATAAAACCGGTTCTGCCTATCTCGTAAGTGTGCTGCTTCAACCTGAAACAAACCTCTTCCGCGCTTGAACCTGGTTCAAGGGTTTGTGACAGTTTGTGTAGTATTGAAACCCCGGTATTAATCTCTAACCGGATTAATCACCACCCTTTGAGTGAGACGCGCTAACCGGCCCAACCCCGGTCCTCCAGCCACGACCTAGATCCTAACAATTGGTATCAGAGCAGTTAGTTTCAATACTCAAGCAAGCATGTCGTTCGATAGGCCCCCTATGCTAGAAGGTGATGACTTTGCCAACTAGAAGGCACAGATGCACCTACACTTAATCACCATGGATGACGAAATGCAGTTCATCATAGCCGAAGGACCGATAATCATTGATAAGGACAGGAAGGACTGGACAGCTGAAGATAGGAGAAGAAACAACCTGGATAACCATGCCAGAAACCGGATTTCCAACGGTGTGGACAGAAACACGTATTGCAAGATCAGAGACTGCAAAACCGCAAAGGAAACATGGGAAACTGTTATTCAGATTCATGAGGGAAATGAAAGAACCAAAGAAAACAAGGTAATGGTAGCTACTCAGAAGTTTGAAAGCATCGGGATGAAACCGGGAGAAACAATGAGAGAATACAGTGACCGGTTTACAGGTGTGTTAGATGAGCTAGCAACCCTTGGCAAAAGGTATAATAACAAGGAGGTTATCATGAAAGCATTAAGATCTCTTCCGAGTGCATGGGACATAAAGACAATGGTGATGAGGGAATCAAACTGCTTAAGCAAGATGAAATTACACGATGTATTTGAAGATCTTAAGGCATATGAGTTTGAAATGAGATCTAGGACTAAAGAAGAAGTCTCAGCCTCAACCTCAACCAGAGCATTGATCACATCCACAGAACCTGTTGTACCTGCACCGATCAGAACCGCCGAATAGTTCACTGAGGATGCCATGGAAATGCTTGCACAGAAATTTGGAAGGTTCATGAAGAGAAGTCAACCGACAAACAACTACAACTATGGCGATAAATCTAATGTAAGATGTTATAACTGCAACTGTTTGGGACATTTTAAGTGGGAATGCAGAAAACCGAGGAGGGATGACCGGAAACTGGACAATAAAAATAACCGAAACAACTATCAACAAACTGGTGAAGGAAGTGAGGTTCAGAAAGCACTGATAGCCGATGATGGAGGTAGCTTATGGGCTCACAGTGACAGTGATGATGAACTCACATGCCTCATTAGATTTACTAAATGAGGAACAAGTATTTGACTCTCCTTGTGAAGAATTTACTAAAGATGAGTTATATAATGCATTGAATGACATGGTAGAAGAATATAAGAACCTGTTAGCCTTATTACCTAAGCAACACAACTTTAGAGTCGACCTCATAGTACCCATTTTTACCGAACCATAGATCATGCAATCTGATGAAACCCCTATCTTAGAAACCGAGTCAGCACCTGAACCATCACCTAAGACCGAACAGTCTAATGAGCCAGTTCGAGAATTGACCGAGGAGGAAAATGCCTGACTCTAGTATAAAATGGCTGCATATAAAAGATATAGTGAAATGGTAAGAAAAATGTGTAGCTATAAGAGACATCCTTTTTGCATGTTTGGCCTAGGATACAAAAAGGATAGATCCAAAGACCAAAAACCCGTAGACAAAGTAAGGCTCTCAAAGAATGACCATCCTTTCGTAAGTTTTGTTAGAAGTTCCTTAACCGCTGAAGAAGAATTAACTGCCTATTATACGGAAGAAAAACTAAACTATGTAGGTCCAACTGACTCCGAGAAGTGGCTTCACCCTGAGAAAAGAAAAGCCAACCTGCTCAAAAATAGGAGGGCAAATCCACAACCGCATAGGACAAACCAAAGATCACCCTCATACAAGGCCTTCTTAGGAAAGCCGAAAGACCCAAAACCGAGTGCCAAAAAGACGGTTAAGACCTTAGCAAGAAAAGTTGTCCGGTTTGTCAAGGTCTGGATACCCAATGGACTAATCGCCTGTGGACCCAAGTAAATGTGGGTACCAAAATAGTTGTAAATGTGTACATTTTGCAGGATATAAAAAAAACGGCTAGAAAACTCTGAATGGTACTTGGATAGTGGTTGCTCCAGGCATATGACTGGAAACAACAACCTTCTAACCGACATCAGAATAGAAACCGGTGCAATAATCACTTTCGGTGACAATTCAAAAGGTAGAACTGTGGGCAAGGGTAAGATTGTCCAAGGTAACCTAACATTTGATAATGTACTCTTAGTTGAAAACCTACGTTTTAATTTGCTAAGCATTAGTCAAATGTGTGATCCTGGATACACGGTAGATTTTCTTAAACATGCATGCTTAGTTAAGAACTCTCAAGGTACCATACTCGTAACCGGAAATAAGTTAGAAAACATTTACAAGGTAGACTGAAAAACTAAAGTAGAATATCTTGTATGCATGATAACTAAAACCGATCAAACCTGTCTGTGGCATAAGAGACTAAACCATTTGAACATGAAAACCTTAAACTATATTCGCGGTAAAAAGCTAGTTGAAGGAGTCCCTGACATGTGTTTAATAAGGATAAAGTTTGTTCAGCATGTCAAATGGGTAAACAAACTAGGTCAACCTTTAAGAGTAAAGGAAACATTCAATCTAACCGATGCTTAGATCTTCTTCACATGGATTTTTTTGGACCGATTCAGGTCATCAGCCTAGGAGGTATGCTTTACACTATGGTAGTTATTGATGATTATTCTAGGTATACATGGGTAATATTCTTACCATCCAAACGTGAAACCGCATCAAACTTGATCACACTGCTTCAACGTTTGCAAAATGAAAAATCAACACGCATTAATAGTATTAGAAGTGATAGAGGAACCGAATTTACAAACAGTACTTTAACCGCATTTCTTGATGAATCCGGTATTAGACACGAGTTGTCTAGTGCTAGGACTCCTCAACAAAATAGTCTGGCCGAGAGAAGAAACCGAACTCTCAAGGAAGCCGCACGGTCTATGATAGCCGACTCGGGTATTGCTCAGAAATTCTGGGCTGAGGCTATCAATACAGCATGTTACACACAAAACCGGTCTCTGATCAACAAGTTTCATAACAAAACACCTTATGAGGTATACTTTAACAGGGTTCCCAACCTTAAGTACCTTAAGATTTTCGGTTGTAAATGCTACATTCACATAAATGGTAAAACCTATCTATCTGCTTTTGATACAAAAACCAATACTGGGATCATGTTAAGTTACTCAGCAGTGAGTAAAGCATATATAGTGTATAACAACAGAACTTCAACCGTGGAGGAATCACTTCATATTGTTTTCGATGAATCGGTTGAAAGCAACACTACATCATGCTTTGACCTACACAACAAATTGGAAAATAACAATATCCATTCTGATGGTGAAGATGAAATTCCGGTTTTCAAGCGGTTTGTCCATGACCAAATGGGTAATGATGAAACCCTGCCAGATCAAGCTGTCCCAAGACAGGAAGCTGACACTTCGGTCCAAACTGAGGAAATCGGTCGGTCTGACACTCCTGTTCAACCTACCGATATGTCTAGCCTTGATCAAGTAAACGGTAATTTGGTAGACATCCCTTAACCGAATTTCAAAAGAAATACTAAACATCCTCTTGAGCAAATTATAGGTGACCCTTCAGAACCTGTTCGAACTAGGCGTCAAATTCTGGAGGAATACGTCAATTCCTCTTATATATCCCAGATTGAGCCGAAAAAAGTGGATGAAACACTGTCAGATCCGGATTAGATCTTGGGAATGCAAGAAGAGTTAAACCAGTTCGAGAGTAATAAAGTAAGGTACCTAGTCCCTAGACCGAAAGACCAACCGGTCATAGGAACAAGATGGGTATTTAGAAATAAACTCAATGAAGACGGTTTGGTCACGAGGAACAAAGCCAGATTAGTGGCACAAGGATACAAACAGGAAGAATGCATTGACTTTGAAGAATCTTTTGCCCCTGTAGCTAGGATTGAAGCTATTAGGATTTTTCTAGCTTTTGCTGCTTTTAAAAACTTTAAAGTTTTCCAAATGGATGTTAAAAGTGCATTTTTGAACGGTGACCTTCGTGAAGAGGTATATGTTGAGCAACCACCAGGTTTCAAAAATGTTGAACTACCCAACCATGTATACCGGTTAAACAAAGCTTTATACGGTCTAAAGCAAGCTCATAGAGCCTGGTATGACACACTAACCGCATTTCTGTTAAAACATGATTTTACCATCGGTTCGGTGGATAAAACACTCTTTAAGTTTGAGAAGAAGGAACATATCCTACTTGTTCAGATTTATGTAGATGATATCATTTTCGGTTCAACCGATCCTAAGCTATGTGATAAATTCTCAACTCTTATGACTAACAAATTTGAAATGAGTATGATGGGAGAATTAAGTTTCTTCCTATGTCTTCAGGCTAAGCAACTCGAAGAAGGAACCTTCATAAGCCAACCCAAGTATACCAAGGAACTTCTAAAGAAATTTGGGATGGACACATGCTCCTCGGCCGCTACTCCAATGAGTTCATCGGTCAAATTGGAAAAAGATGATGAGGGTCAAGCGGTAGACATGACCGCTTACCGAGGCATCATCGGCTCCCTTCTATACTTGACAGCAAGTAGACCGGACATTCTGTTTGCGGTCGGTGTGTGTGGAAGATTCCAGGCCAACCCAAAACAGTCTCACTACACAGCCACAAAGAGAATATTGAAATATCTTAAGGGAACTCCTGACGTCGGTCTGTGGTATCCAAAGGATTCATCATTTAACCTAACAAGTTATTCAGATGCAGACTATGCAGGTTGCAAGGTTGATAGAAAAAGCACCAGCGGAACATGCCAATTCCTAGGTGATTGGCTTGTTTCATGGCATAGCAAGAAACAAACATCAGTTGCCACATCAACCGCAGAAGCTGAATACCTGGCAGCCGGAAGCTGTTGTTCACAACTTCTTTGGATCCAACAACAATTGAAGGATTTCGGTATCACAGCCGAAGAGTCTCCAATCTTCTGTGATAACACAAATGTCATAGCAATCACCTACAATCCAGTTCTACACTCTAGAACCAAGCACATTGACATCAGACACCACTTCATTCGAGAACATGTCATGCTGAAGCATATCCGGCTGGAATATGTACCGACAGATCAACAAGTAGCCGATATCTTCAGCCTCTGCAGGAAGCTAAGTTTTCTCAATTCAGACTCACACTCGGTTTAACCAATATTAGTTAGATCATCCCTAAGGATGCTTAAAAAGGGAAATCGGTTCGGACAGACAAAACCGGCAGTTCCTCCTAAATTGTCGGATTCCAAATTTATCAAGGTATCTATGGAAGAACCGCCTGGTCTATCAGTCAGAGTAAACCGACCGGTTACTTAGTGCATGCACCAAATAACCGCATCGGGACAAACAACTGATAACTGACCGGTTCGGAAATAGTCTACTTCGGATTATTTGGCATTCGAATAAAAGTGGAATAAATATCTGGGTTTAAACTTATCTGTTCTGAAACATTACATTTTCAAAGAAAAATGGTCACACCTAAAAAGACGTGAAGATATGATATCTTTCATGGTCCAGGCCTATGACCAACAACCTAGGATATAAACATTCTTATTTCATGCAAGACTCTTTATCCTATGGTTAATAGACACTATTACCTGTGATACACTGGATAATAATATCCTCTCTACACTAGTATATAAGTTGAACAAACCTTAAACAAATCAATCACAAGTTATAACTCATCCTCTCACTAAGACAAAAATGTCTCAGTTTCCAAACATCCTTCAACTGGATTTCAAATCTGCTCAAAGCACTGAGCACTATGAAGTCTTCAAGATGATCAAGTCACTTGAAGATACTGGCCTCCAACATTTTCTAGATGACAAACATGTCATCTATTCTGAATCGGTCCTGGAATTCTTTTACAACGCCAGGGTTTTTCGTGGAACTCCTCATTTTGATACTCATATCCAATCAAAAGTGGGAGGTATAGTCTTTGACTTCACCGAAAATGACTTTGCAAGATGCTTTGATCTACCAAAGCAAGGGCTGACCGACCTCAATGTACCGGCTGAACTAAAAGTCGAGATCTCCTTAGCCTTTGCCCGGTCAAATCAGCCAGTTGATAACCACGGTGCAAAATCTCTGTTGAAAGCTGAATATCAGCTTCTCAACGATGTGATAGGTCGAGGCATCCTGGGAAGGGATGTGACCAACACGTACTGCACCGCTGCCTTCAATATCATGGCGGCTATAACCACTGGCACACCGGTTAATTGGTCAAGAGTACTGTTCGACGTCCTAATCTGGATGATTGGCGTTGGAACAGTCGGCCTCATTCCCCAACTGAGCTGTCTACTTCTGGAGCTTGGAGTTCCGACCTGTCCAGGCGAGGGTTTGAACCAAGCCCAGGTACTAACCAAGGAAGTCACCGATTCATTTTATGAACGGTTTGAAAAGGCTTGGAAGAGGAGGAACTACCACATCAACGGTCATGCCAACTCCAGCGGATATTAAGTCACTCCCTCCTACAACCGGTCATTTTGTTGCACGTACCGGTTGTATCTTGTTTCAACTCTATTATGATCACTTCGGCCTAGACTATGTTATTTTCGGTTTTAATCGGTTACTTTTCTTATCAAATCCGTCATTAATGAAAAGTAATTAATTAATTAAGTAACTCCCAACTACATGAGTAATTACTACCCAACTAACTTGGTTACTTTTCAACTAAATCCCTACCTCGAGCTCCGCAATCGGTTAAAGTAACCACTTCCCAATACACTTTGGAAACATAAATATTCTCTTCTCTAATAAGACAAAACTGATATTCAATGTTGATATTTTCCCTCCAAAACCGGAAATATATAAAGAGCCATCACCTAAATCAACTTAACACATCTCAAATCAAAAATCTCTTGAATCCCATCTCTCTCTTAGCAAAGTTTGAATCATGCCGAGCCGAACTCTACCAAACTTCTTAAGCATTGATTTTGAATCATGCTTAGAGATCAATGATCAAGAAACAAAGGAGATATTGTTTGAATCTCTCATTGACACCGGTCTTCGAACCTTTCTCGAAGAATCCGGCCCTATACTCCTTGAGGATGTCAAGACTTTCTTTAGAAGTGCTTGCATCAGAGGAAACTACATTGTTTCCATGGTGAGAGACCATACCTTTTGGCTGGATGAAACCGAGTTCGCTCAAATGTTCAACCTACCCACCGAAGGGTTTTCGGACTTCCCGCCCCAGGAGGGCCGCGCCGCGGAATCCTATGCTTGGCTGTTCTCCGGAACCGGGGTGCCGGTGGAGAACAACGGGCCGAAGACCTGTCTTCGGTTCCACATCCAGCTTTTACTTGAAATTGTCAATCGCTCTTTGATCTATCAATCCCCCAACCAGCGGTACTCCAAGAAGGTGTACAACATTATGACCTACATTACGAGTTATGCTCCCATAAATTGGTCATCGGTCATATTCAACAACCTGAAAACAATGGTGTTGACCAAAAGAGGTCTCGGCTACGCTCCTCACATCAGTCGACTCATTCTCAAGTACCGTCCAGAATTTGGACCGGTTGCACCGGCATCTTTTCAAACATTCTTGATGTGGATGAAGTGGAGGATAAGTTCTCTAGGATGGTTATTGCTTAAGTTGTATCTTTATCTCTTTTGTATTCCTTTCCTTTTCTATTTCCAAACCGATCCATATATCGGTTTCTATCTTGTCCCTTTATTCAATGAAAATCTATTTCAGTCTAAATAACCGGGTCAAAGTAACAATCAGAATATCCATCTAAATCACCGGTTAATATTATTAAATAACTTCGTTCTCATTGAAGTATCCGGTCAATATCAATGAAACCGCATCTTCGCGGTTATGCACGGTTTCAAGAAAAACCGCTTAATCAAAAGTTGCAAAAATTCAGATCATTCAAATAACAGGTTAAAATCGATAAACAAACATGTGTTCGTAGAACTTTCCGGTCAAGGTCAAAACACCGCATCATCGCGGTTCACAAATCACTTCATAATACGGTTTCGTCAAAACATAAATCAAATGACTACTAAAAATCCTTGGAGGGAAATTTCCCGCCCAGAAACTCCCGCTCATAAATCCCGCCCTTGGTTTCCCGCCCTTAGTTTGCCGCCGTAGTTTGCCGCAAAATTCACTTGGAGGGAAAATTCCCGCCCAAAGGTGATGGGACGGTTTGCGACGGTTGGGCTTCCAAACCGCGCCTATAAAAAGGGACCTTGGTCATTTCTTGTCATTTTTACGCGAAACAGCTTTCTCTCTCTAGCTCTCAAACTCTCTCAAAACGGTTTTTCTCTTGCTCTCTCGATTCAATCATCAACAATGGGTCGTGATTCCGCATTGTTCAAACATATCATCCAGGTGGACTTTGAGGAAATCAGACAAAACGGTTCGGCTCCGGCAAAGGAAGTTCTATCCCTGATTTCCGAGGCCGGTCTCGAATACTTCTTAGGTGGTCCTTTTGTTCTATACAAGGAAGCGGTTGAAGAATTCTTTAAAACCGCATCTCTCTGGCAGTACAATAACCGCAATCGTTGGCGGAAAACAGTTCGACATAACCGAAGAGTCGGTTGCGGAAATCCTACGCCTTCCAACAGATGGACGCAACGCTTCGATGGATCTAGACCGAAAAACATTCGAGGCGGCTTGCCAGATTCTCTCCGCAACCGCGGTTCCGGTAGAGGTCTCCGGAAAGAAATCAACATTGCGACCGGAATACATACCGCTTTGTGACATCTTCACCAAGACGGTTCATGCGAGAGATGGAAATTTTGACAACCTCACCAAGGCAAAAATCGAGATGCTTGCCGGTCTACTAAACGGCATAAATGTTAACTGGGCAAAGGAGATTTTCAACAATCTAAAGGACATGGTGATATCGGATTCCACCCGGTCATGGGGATACGCCATCCCACTCGGAAAGATTATGCTCCACAACAACATCAACACCAGTCTGGGTGTTATTCTTCCTTCAAGCAAGATCATAAGGTCTCGCCAATTCTTAGAAAAGAAGAAGCCGGCCCCCGGTTTTACAGGTGGCCGAATAAAGAAGTCTGCCGCCAAGAAACCGGCTCCGGCAAAAGGCAGATCCGGAAGCAAGAAAGACAAACAGCCGATTGTATTCTCGGATCCACCGTCTGAACCGCAAAATGAGGAAGATTCGGCCTCCACGTCTAACCGAACCGCCTCGCAGAAAACCGATGAAAATCTGTCCGATACAGAAAAGGGACCATCGGAAGAAGAACAATCGACCACAAGTCTTGAAAATGCCGATACCGGTGCAGACGGCCCTGGGGAAGAAGACGTCCACAATACAAACAACATTAGAAGGTGGCCGAGAACGTAGTACGCAGAATCTTGGAGGAAATCGATCTGCAAGCTCATGCGGCATCCCAAGTGTACCGTGAATGGTTCCGGATCCGGTGCGACCAATTCTTCAAACATATGATACCGGGCCTAACCACCGAACAAAGATTCGAAAGGCTGATGGAAATAGAGGAAGACATCATCAGCCTAACAAACACTGAGAATCCTAACGAAGTCATGGACCGACACGCAATAGTGGAACCGCGTGCTCGGCTATAAAAGCTAACCGAACATATGCGAAAGCTTACAGAACGGTATTTTCCATGAACACCGAAGACTCCACTACAATTATTAGTGTTGGATATCCTTGCGGTCAAGAAAGGAGAATTTATTGACGAAGTGGCGCGGCTTGAAGCGGTGCGCGAACAGCGAAATACAACGCACTCTCTAACTCTTGAGACCGGTGACGGTCAGAATCCAGGTGATAAGTCTCCTCTAGCGGATCCGACTATCGATGTAACCGACGATAGGACAGAGTATCCTATAACCGACAATCTTGAAAACGATCAACCTGGGGATTCAGAACCGGCCGTCACAGAAGGAAGAGTCAAGTCTCTCATTCAAGAGTTTGCCGACACAAAGGTTCGACCGTGGAAGAGGAAAATCAAGAAAGCCGCAGTTCAAACAATCAAGTTGGCCGAGACAACGAGGGATGATCTCGGGAAGGCAAATGAGCGGATCACGGCTATCGAAGTCAACTACCGTGACGACATTGTTCTATACGACGCTCATCTTAGGCGAACCGTAGACTTGGAAGATACGACCTCAAAGCTGGTGGATGACTTGGAACGGTTTCAAGAGAAAACCGAGCAACGGCTTACAAAGGTCGATGAGGACATGGGGCGGTCAGGTGCCCAAGCCGGTTCGACACTCGACAGAGTCACAGATCTTAAACAGAAGAATGCAATCCTTGAGAACCGGAACGACAAGCTTGAAGCCGACCTTAAGGCGGTCACCGAACAGGTGACTGAGTTAATAAATGCCAAGATTAATGCAGATAAAGCGGTTAAGGAGGCAAACGCTCAAGCGGCTAAAGAACTTCAAGATGCCCTGGATGAGCAGAACCGGACAGAGAAGGAGGCACCACGGTCTGATGCGAACTTCAATGAACGCTTACGGTTATTAAAGGCCAAAGATCCGGAACTCGCAAAATCCATAGCAGCTCGAGAAGCCAAGGATGCAGAGCGGTTCAACGCTGAAAAACAAAGGATCGACGAATATGCCAAGGCTCACAAGAAGACCAAGGTGGCTCCCTCCCTTTCGGCTCCGGCAACACAAAAAAGGAAAGGCCCTTCAAGGAAAGTTCAAGTCACCGAGATGTTGGATAGGATCACCGAGACAGTTGTTGACCCTCCACCGAACCCGGTTCTGCAAACAGAGGATGAAATCGAAGAGAATCTCGAGCCGCGACCCACAAGACAGCGAGTCCTCAATGCGGTTCCAATCAGCACGGTCGGTCAACCGCGAGCTTGAGGTTCTTCTTCAAGGCCGGTTCAAATGGCTGAGGAACAACCAACAGATGACCTGATGGGAGACTTTCTGCCATCCAGACTGAACTAGGGGCTTTCTTCTCTATTTTCACTTATGTTCATTTCGGTTTATATATATATAATATCTTCCCCTTTTGCGGTTATCTTTTTATATATATAGTTATTTTTGGAAACCGGCTTACACTTACAATCTTACATAATTTTGATAATTTTAATTAAAATAATCAAAAAGGGAAAAATTGATAAGATAAAAGATAGAACTTTTTTCAAGATTTTTCTCAAAATTTTTCCAATATTTTTCGAAAAATCCTCCCAAGTCAGTCTCCAAAAATCAGGCCAAATAAAACAAAACCGGCCTACGTCTACAATCTTACAAAATTTTGATAATTTTAAATAAAATAATCAAAAAGGGAGAAATTGTTAGATAAAATTAGACCTGTTAATAGAACTTAACACAAATAAATTTCCTATGCAGAAACAGACAAAGAACCGGACCGGTCAAAGTCAACCGGATTAAGAAGTTTCACCGGTCAAGTTATCAAACCGACCAGAAACATAACCGCACAAAAGAAGGCAAGATCGGTCAAAACCGAAGGCCTGAAACACCAAACAGTCGGTCACTTAGAAGTACAAGGAATAACCGGAAGTCATCCGGTTAACACAAATAACCGACCAGCATAAGAAGATACTTTGGGTATCTGTTGAGAATGATACCAAAGGAACAGACTGAACATTTACATATTCATACAAGTCTGAGAACAGTCTGCAGGCTGTAGAAGACCGTCCTACAAGATCTTTCCACTTCAGGATAAATCAGAAAGGCAATTTTCCAAGTACAGACAACTATCTAACCGATAGTCACCATATTGAGTAAAAGACAAACCTAGCCGGTTTGTCCTACACACTGAAAGATCAGACTACCAGGTCTGAAAGGTTGATCGCCAGGTCTGAAAGGTTGATCGCCAGGTCTGAATCACTGAACCTCTGCTCAACCAATCAAATTCAAGGAAATAAAATATGACCGTTGGCATATTTCACCTATAAAAGGAGCAGCTGAAGAGGAGTAAATGCGGGACACAGTGAACATTTAATCTACAAGTGAAAAGAGTGTGTTCTATCTCTAGAAAGCATAAGTGCTAAGTTGAAGTGTAACTTTTACAATTTCGGTTAAAATTGTACTGGTGTTATCGAGTAGGAAATAAGTCTCGATCGGATTGTGTTTGTATTCCTTAGTGAATATCCTTCTCGCGGTGACGAGATGAAGGGATGACGTAGGAGCTTTATCTCCGAACATCCATAAAAACCTGTCTTGTTATTTACTTTTCGCCTGATTTACTTTATAACCGAGCTGTATTAAAATACCTACACCGCTTTGACCGACTCTACACTACCTAAACCGAATCACTAAGTTACAAAACCGACTCAACAACCTCCAAACCTGTCTTATCCAATAAAACCGGTTTTGCCTATCTCGTAAGTGTGCTGCTTCAACCTGAAACAAACCTCTTCAGCGCTTGAACCTAATTCAAGGGTTTGTGACAGTTTGTGTAGTATTGAAACCCCGGTATTAATCTCTAACCGGATGAATCACCACCCTTTGAGTGAGACGCGCTAACCGGCCCAACCCCGGTCCTCCAGCCGCGACCTAGATCCTAACATAATACTTGATCAATCCTATGCTATTGTTGACTCCTTTCCTAACACCATGTGTCAAAACGTCAATAAAAAATCAGTTTGCCTCCATGCCCAACACAGTTTAGAATAAGCGAATCGAGGCACAATTTCAAAGAGCGCCATCAAACTTGATAATTCAGTCACCGCTGATGCCAAATTAATTCCAAGGAACATACTCATGACTGACACATGCCAGATTAATTACCATTAGTCATCCAGTGAACCAAAACAAACCCACTAAACATCAAAGCAAAAAGAACTAAAAATTCGGGATTAACCACTTAAACATATGTTTCAAAAATAGAAAAGGGATGACCAAATACAACCTCAAAACCTTAGATGTCATATTACATGATACGATAGACACTAACGGCACAATCAGTATGATCGACACGATCAACACGAACAGAAAGAATGGCACGGTATAAAGGTCGCGATTCTCTTATTGTGGTCGCTTATGGTCGTTTGTCAAATAAGAATGTGCGCACGATCGACACAATCGACACGAACGACGCAATATCGACTCTAATCGACAGATTAATTACCAATAATTATTCATCTGCAAAGCTTGGTTGGAAGGTTATAGTTTTTAATTTATCTTGTTCTATAATAGTTAGAGTTTCTGGTATACTTTATTATGTTATTATTCTGCTTTGTTGTTGTGTTTTGTTCTTCATTAATATGAGAATAAATAAAAGCAATAAAAATAAGGAAGTCAAAGAATTTATGATGGAAGGTTTAAGGGAGGAAGTTGAAAAATAAATTCATAGGATTGCTAAAGAAATTATCCAAGAAAAATAGGAATGCGACCAAAGGTAAGGAAGCAATTGTTGATAAAAATTCTGAAAAAATGCAGCAAGAAAATAGGGGGAAATGAAGAAATATGGAAGGTTTAGTATAATGAAAGAGCAAACCTCTTTGGGCTTAAAAATCAAATCATAAAGCTACTAATGCATGCAAAGAAATTAGAAATTTTGCTTAACAAAGAAAAAATACAGCAAACAAGTCCAATTGAATATACATTATCTTCAAGATGGAACCTACTGATGAAAAAAGAATGCGAAAAGATAGTAAATTGTTCACTAGAAAACATTGAGGGAGCTAATGAAGTTCCCAAAATCAAAGACCTATACTATCAGGAGTAATTCCAACTAAAATGTAAGGAAGTCTGAAAAAAAGCAGAAAAAAAGTAGAGGATCTTGCATACAAAGATCAAATCTACTTGGATGAGTTTAAAACAAAGTCGAGATCCTCAACTCTTCTTTTGAATTCAAATTGCCCACTGAAGTGGAGGAGAAATGCGTAAAAGAATAGGAAAATGTAGTTGTTGAGAACTACGTAGGAAAGAATCATGTTTCTTTCTCAGTCACCAAGGAATCACTAATAAAATAATGAGAGCAGAAAAGACTGGAGAAGGTTTCTACAAACATCCATAATCTCTATTTTCTTCAATTCAAAAACGGAACAAACTTGGATTATATTCTGAAAATTGGACATACTTATATTAGATCCAATTGTATGACAAGCCCAAATATGGTTCAAGCTTAAGAATATCTCAGTACACATGTATAATACAGAAATTCTAAGTCACTTTGCTAGTCTATTGTGAAAACCATTATATATGGACGCAATTATAGATGGAGGAGAGCATCTTACTTTTACTAGAATAAGTATTGAAGTGCATCATCAAAGTATGCTACCAAAGAACATGACATTTGTTGATAGGAAAGGAAAGTCCATGGTCATGAAAATCTCATATGAATGAAGACACAATAAGTGTGCTTTCTATAATACTTTCTAACATGTTTATACAAAATGAGCAAAAGAAATTGAGGATAGCTAAACATCCGGAAAACGTAGGAAGTGAAAAAATAGGAATAGTAAATGGAAGAATCAAGAATGGAAACATATTGTGGAACTCAAGGACAATAATAAATAAGATAAAAATGAGGAAAACGTAGAGAAAGAAAGTAAGTAAGATTCAGAGATGGAATAAAGAAATGAAATTGAAGATATTAAGGATACTGAATAAGTTTAGTCTAAATACAAGGAAGAGGAAGAAGAAAAAGAAGAAAACAAAGAAATAATAAAAAAGAAGAGCGAGGAGAAAACTAGGGTTATGGATCCTCAAACCCGCAATACTAAAGTAGAGAAAATCATTGATAAAAGTACTATAATTTTGAGAAGAAATTCTTTTATTAGATCAGTACAGGTTCATACATAGGTAGGACAAATAATGGGAGCAGGCGGACAACATAATCTACTACAATTCAATCACCTTTCATGAAGTATGAGCGATAAAGGGGACGTGAAAGAAAGCAACATGGCCTACAATGAAAATATGGGAATACCAACTATGACATATGTTATAAAAGATGTGCATGATTGTTCGAATAAGAAAATCGAGAAAGTACTAGGTCTTACTTTCAATCCGAGCAAACATAGAATTTGGGAATTATTTTTTAAGTCGCAATAAATCATTTTTGTTGATTAATTGAATATTATGGCAGTTTGATTCTCAGTTATTTTGAATTGTTTTTTTTTAATTTGGTTGTGTTTGATTCCATTTAAATTAGAAAAAAGGATGCTCTTTGTTTACTCCTTGGATTAAACGAGATTCTTTTTTATTAAGGAGAACCAACATAAAATTGACACAACATAGTCATTACCCTCCACTTTTAATGAAAATCCAACATAATCATTACACTCCACTTTTGGTCTCTTAGGTTGGTTATTTCCACCGAATCACCTTGGTGGGGGTAATAAATGATAAACTAAGCATATATATATCTATAATAATGTTTCAAATTAAAGGGTTCGAATTGTCGGGTAGAGATATGTGGTTAATTTGGATATATATGTGAGACAAAATGGATATACATGGATTGAAACGGTTAGAAAAAATAAAAAATGCTATATGTATGTTTTGAACTTTCAGCAAGTACAACCTTTTAACAAACTAAGTCAATGCGACTTTATATTTCAAATTCAACACCCAAATTTGAGAACGTGGGACATTCTTACAATATATGTTCAACTTTCTAACTAACTAATAAATATATATAATAATTTAAAGTGCTCGGATTGTCGAGTCGAGAGATTTGATTAATTTTGATATATATGTGAGACAAATAGATATTTGGGCCAGTTCGTGGGTTGACCCGTCAATAAAATTTGAAACGGTTAAAAATAAAATTAAGTTTAGAAAGTGAGGATAAGTAAGTCGGGTTGTTTATTATAAAAATATTTGAGGAGTGGGTCGATAGATTGTCATTTTTTTATTTAAAATATACATAATAAATAAAACTAATAATTCAAAATTTAATTAAAACAATATTAAAAACTCAACATTAATAGTATAATAATTATTGCATTATATATAACAAAACCTTTGTGAAAAAATTAATAAATTTTAAAAATAAAATATTTATTAAATATTAAAAAAAATACAAATATCATATTATATATATATATATATATATAAGTATTTTTTAATTATTAGTCATACAAATTATTTATGCATACACAAAATAATAAATACTAATTAACCTCATAAAGACCATGGTTTCATATCCCGTTAAGCATAATTTTTAAATTATTAAAAGAGCATTGATGGTAGTATGTGAAATAAAAATGTACTTTATCAAAGTGAGGAGATGACATGATACAAAATGATATTTAGGTTAAAATATGCGATGAAATTGGTTGGGTGGGTAATGACATTATCGAGATAGATATCATTTGGATGGATGATTAAAATACGCAAGGATATTAATGGTTGGGTAAATAACATTCACGATTTGGAATGAGATGGTTTGGAGTTTGTTTTATTTGACCGAAGTGTAAGGTCACGAGATTATAGGCCAATTCAGATGTATAAAAATATGGAATGAGTTAGTTTGTTTGTCGAAGTGAGGATACATATGTCAGTTTGTTTATTTTAAAATATGTGATGAGTGTGTTGTTTGACCGAAGTGAATGCAATGTCTCGAAATGAGAGGTTGATTGATATTTGTAGATAAAAATGTGGAATGAGATGGGTTGGTTAGTTGAAGTGAATATACTAACAATGAGAGGTCGCTTGGAGATTGGTGGGCAAAGTAAGGGTTAAAGAGATTGATAATCTACCAAATAAAAGTTTAAGGTTATAGTATGAGAGGTCCAATTAGGGTGGATAAATGTGGAATGAGATAGTTGGAGAGTTGAAGTGACGATAATTAGGTTAGGATGTTTATTGTAAAATATGTGAGGACATAGATTGTTTGACCGAAATGAAATTAAATTCTCAATAAGAGAGGTCGATTGAAATTGGTGGGATAAAAATATGGAATGAGATCATTTATTAATCGAAGTAAGTAAGGTCACGCAATGAGAGGTTGATTAGGGGGATTGATGGGTCAAAGTGAGGGTAAAAGAGGTTAATAATGTTTGAGAGGGTACATATGACCAAAATGAAAGTGTGTAAGGTCACAATATGAGAGGTTTAACCAGTGTGTAGATAAATGTGGAATGAGATTTTAAATTAGCCGAATTGGGGATAAAAAAAATCAGTTTGTACATTGTAAAATATATGAGCAAATGGGTCACAAGATAAGAGGTCGGTTGGTGATTGTTGACCAAAGTAAGGAGAGTAAAGAAATTGGTAATGTCGTAGATAATTGATTTGACCGAAGGTAAAGTGTAAGATCACAAATGAGAGGTCGATTATTGGGGTGGATAAATATGGATGAGATGGATGGTTAACTGAACTGAGGATAAATAATGTCGGGTTGTATATTGTAAAATATGTTAAGAGATGGATTGTTTGACAAAGTGAAAGTAAAGTATCGAGATAAGAGGTCAATTGTGAATTTGTGGATAAATGTGAAATGCGATGGTTAATTAGTCAATAAAAGTAAGTTAGGTGATGAAAGATCGATCGGGGTGAATAAATGTTGAATGAAATGTATGGTTAACCGAAGTGAGATAAGAATATCGGGTTGTATATTATAAAATATGTGAAAAGATAAGTTATTTGATGAAGTGAAAGTAAGGTTTTCGAAAGATTAGAGGTCAATTATTATTGGTGGATAAATGTGGAATGATAAGTTTTTTGATTAGTCAAAGTAAAAGTAAGATAAAGATATGAGAGGTCGATTGAGAAAGAAATTGATTTTGATGCTTACACTATTCGAAAAGATTAGTTGTTTGATCAAACTGAAAGTTAAGATCACGAGTTGAGAAGTCCGCTTTGAATTGGTAGATAAATGTTGAATGAGATGGTTGGTCAGTTAAAATACTTTAAGGTCACAAGATGAGAAGTCAATTGAGCATTGATGGGCTAAAGTGAGGGTAAAAAGGAGGTTGGTAATGTTTGAGTCTTTTATCTAACCAAAGTGAAAGTGTAAGGTCACGAGATCAAAGGTCCATTGGAAACCTAATATGTGATGATATATGTGAAAAGATACCGAAGTGAATAAGATTTAAATTGATAGTGTTCTATTTTTTATTCTAATATATTATTCGTGATTTATTATGAATTGTAAATATTTAATACATATTTTAAAATAATTATATTTATATATTTTATATATTATTTATATTTTTATCCGTATACATCGCATGAAAATTGTCCTAGTATATATACTAACGCTTAATTTAAAAGCTCTAGATTAGCGGGTTCTAAAAGTACCGTGCACTACCCATTTTATGAAACAAAACAGACCGGGTTAAAAATATGTTAACTCATGAATCATACAAACGGATTATGAAATAACATGAATAGTCACCAACTAAATAATTAAATTAAAAAATTGACTTAAGAAAAATTGAATTAAGAGACACTAGAAATTCTTTTTACATTATTACTCCTCAATATTTATTAACTTAATTTTAAAATATTTTTTTAATTAAATATATATTTTTTTAAATTTTTTCTCTTAAATATGTATTATTATTTTAACTCTTTTTAATTAATATAATTATATATTAGATTTAGAAACTATTATTATCTTTGTCTTTAAATTTTTAAATAATTCTATTAAAAAATAATTTTATATCTTATATAATTAATTAATTTTTTTATTCATTAAATATTTATCTATTATTTCCATTATTTTAAACCTTTTTATTAATCTAATATAATGATATATTAGATTTAAAAATATATATTTAATTTAGTTTTTAATTTAAATTTTTAAAAATTTTATTAAATTTTTTTTTTTATATTTTATCTTAATTTTTATTATTTATACAATTAATTAATTTTCTTTTATTTATTATATATTTTATCTATTATTCATAACAATGATTAAATATATATATATATATATTATATATTAATTTATAAAAAAAATTACCTTTCTAAAAAAATTTATACCTTCTCTACATATTTATTATTTATATAATTAATTTGATTTATTCATTATATGTTTTTATCTATTATTCAAATATTTTAACTTTTTTTTAATGAATTTAATATAATAATATATTATATTTTAAAAATATTTACACTTTTACATTTAATTCAAATTTCCAAATAATTTATTATTATATCTTTCAGGCATATTTATTATTTTTATAATTAATTTACTATTTATATAATTAATTGATTTTCTTTTATTCAAAATACATTTTATTTATTAATATTTAACAATGATTAAATATTAATATATACATAAAATTTTAAATTAAAGTAATCAATTACAAGTGATTTAATGATTAGATATATTTTAGATTAGAATTCGAAAGTGGGATAAAATAAATTAAGTTTAAAAAATCGTTCATTCCCTAATCATACAAACGAGTTATGAAATAATATTAAGAGTCAGCAACTAAAAAAATTAATTAAAGGAGATGAGTGATCTTTTTTTAAATTATTAGTTAAATTTAATTAAAGGAAATTAGTCAGCAAACTAACTATTTATTAAATTAATTTAAAATAATTTACCATATTTTGTTAAAATATATATTTTTTATTTTTCTCTATATTTCTTATATTCAACATTATTTTAACCTTTTTTTAATTAATTTAATTAATCATATATTGAATTTTAAAAACTATGTTTACCTTCGTTTTGAATTAAAAATTTTAAATAATTATTATAAAAAGATAATAATTTTTATACCTAATAATTTTCATTGTTTTATTAGATCTTTAATTTATTATTCCATTATTTTAATTTTTTTTGATTAATTTAATAGAATTACATATTCAATTTTAAAAATAATCTTCTTAATTTTAATTCAAATTCCAATATTTAATAAAAAAAAATATTTGTATACCTTATTTACATATTTATTAGTTATATAATTAATTAATTTTCTTTTATTTATATATATTTTATCTATTATTATGAACAATGATTATATCTATATATTAATAAATAAAATATTAAATTAAATTAATAATCACTCGTGATTTAGTGGTTAAGTGTTCACATATACATATAGTATTTGAGACTATATTTCGATTTTCAATTTATGTGAATTTTTAATATTAAAATAATGCATAGTTGATGTGATAGCATATGTGAGTGCCTAAGTAAATGCGTGTGTGAATTTATTGGTCAATGGGAAGACAAAAAGTAAGGGTAAGATTGCATATGTGAGTCATACGTAAACGCGTTTACGAATTTGTGGTGGTTGGGGACTGCCAAAAGTAAAGATAGGATGACATATGTGAATCCATACTTAAATACGTGTGTGAATTTGTGGTTGATTGGTAAGCTTAAAATTAATTGTAAAATCTATACAAATTACTCGAAAGAGATCTAATAATAAGAGATCGATTAGGGAATGATAAAATGATGTAACAATATTAGTAAGTCGAAGTTTATTTGGTGCAATATTAGTTGTTTTATATTAAAATTTAAATTTATTTTATTTAGTGTTAGTCATGAGCTTAGTAATATGAGAGGTCATTTGGGGAATGCCAAATGTAATAGTAAGATTGGTAAAAAATGCTCAAAGTGAAATCTAATGAGAGATAATTAGAGAATTCTTAAAACGATGTCACAATATTAGTAAGTTATAAATTTATTTTAGTAAAATATTATTTGTTTTTAAATTTAAAATTTTAATTTATTTTTATTTAACCATTATCAATATTATCTTTGAAATATAATATATAAGAGTATGTGTGAGTCCAAATTTGAGGATGAGAGAATTATGGTTCGAATTGAGAGAGTCAGTGTTAGTCACGAGATTAATAATACGAGAGGTCAATTGGGAAAATCAAATGTAAGGATAAGATTGGTACAAAATACTAGAAGTGAAATTAATGAGATATTATTAAAGAATATGTTTAAACTTTAATGTGAGATCACAAATAGTCGACGTTTTTATTGGATAGAATATTTGTATTTTTTAAATTAAAAATTTAACTATATTTTTTATTATTATTATTATTATTATAATATAGATAATATATATTATAATAAAAAATTATTAATTAATTAACATCTTAAAAACCCGGATATTAGGAATGAGTGAGTATAAATGTCGTTACAAGATGTTCGAAGTAAAATAATGAGTAATATGAGGTAAAATGACAGTCACCGTGAAAAAAAAGCAAAGGTGGACTAAATTTTTTTTTTTTAATACCTTAATTTTTAATCCTCTTCATTCTCGTTTTGTCTATTGCTATCAATAAAGTATTTTTATTTGCTAGTTTAGGTTTTACTTTATGTATTTTTATAAAATGTAAATAGTTTAATCATGTAAAAAATAATTAAATAAAAGAAGTTAAACAATGATATTTGATCCAAATAATGTTTATAAAACTAAAAATTGACCCTAGAATTGGCAATTTGAATAAACCTAAAAAAAAATCAAAAAACACAAAAAAAAATATATATATATATATATTATATATATAAAATAATAAAATAATTAGTTTGTTACATGTTATATAGTTTTATAGATTTTTTATGCAACTTTTGGGATTCATTTGGATCACCAAATAAATCTTTAGCTAGGATTAGGTAAAAACTCGGCGCTTTCTATACGACGCTTACCTTGCTGCAATTGCTGCTGAACCAGGCTACCGGCGCTTTACAGACGACGCTTACTCTACTGCAACTACTCTACTGCAACTGATGTTGAACCAGCTTCTCTTATTTATTTTTTATTTTTTTTATTTTTTTTTATTGTATTTTTTTCTGCTATTTAGATTTAGGTTTATTCTTGTTGACTTTTTTATTTTTTTTAGTTAAAGTTAGTGCTTGTTTGATCCTAAAGTTGGAATGATATTTTAAAATCAAATTTTTAACTAAAATTAAACTTAGCCCTAATTTAGACTTAGGATTATTTTTCTTTTATGAGTTCTTTTAAACTAATAATTTTTATAAAACCAAAAAAAAAAAAAAGAATTTAGATCCTTTATATAATTCACTTTAATAAATTTCTTATAAATCAATCTAGACTTAGACTAATTAAAATTTTGATCAATAAATTGCTTAGTCTTGATTTTTTTTAGAATAACTTTATGTGTGGATGATTTCTTAGGTTTTCTTGTGTCTTTGTTATACATTTTATTTTATTTTTTCATTTATCTTGCATTCAAGTTTTCTAAATGTTATAATTGTAATAATCTAAAATGTAAAGCGTAAGAATTTTAAAAGAAATGCAAAATAACTAGTAGAGACCTTAGGAGCGTTGTGGGACATAGCGTCTAAAAAACTCTTTCCCACACGTAACCAAACGCCGAATTCACTTCTCTTAATTTCCTATTTTTTAAATTAAGTGGCGAATCTCTAGTCGTTAATATTAATAAATATTAAAAAAAAGTTAAAAGTAAGCCTATGACATACTTCCCATTAAAAAACTCTCAAACTCTCCAAGATTCGACGGGAAGGTAAGATATGGAGTTGTCTATAAAGCCTCATTTTTTAAACTTCAATGTTTCAAGTATTATCTTTGGGATATATTTAAGATTACAAAAGTAATGTGAAAGAAAATTAAGTCGAGACTAGATCATTCCAATATTGTTGTTGTGTTGAATCATGCACTATTGATGCTGTTTCGTATTTTCTTAATAAAAAATATGAAATTTGCATTTAAATGTAGTTTTATAACATTTTACAAATATCCAATAAAATCACATATCAAAAACTAACCTTATTTCAATCCCTTTTGTTCATAACTCTTTCATGACAGATTGTTTACTTTTGGTTGGTGTTCATCCTCTAGCCCTTACTCTCACAGGAAAGTGGGTCAATTATGTTTTGTATAAGGTGTTGTGCATAAGGTGTATGTGAAGAGGTTATGATGTAGAAGGTGTATGTGCAGAAAGTGTATGTGCAGAAGTTGTTGGTGTAGAAGTTGATGTTGTCGAATATGCAATAAACTTTCCTTTCACTTCTTTCAACTAATTCAGCCAAAAAAAGTATTATGATTAAATGGTGCTACAATCTATTGGATTGAAATTACTCGACACCATATTCACCTTTATTTTTTTATAAACCGTCAAAACATGTCTACACAAGAGTCCTATGAACTAAATAGTTACATTGATAGTTATAGCAGTCTCCGTCGGGGTGAAGTTTACTTTTACAGAAATATCTATCCAATGTTCTCCATCATGACCTTGTATAATTGGTCACAACCACTCCAAATATAGTTGTTGTCCCATCGTCTTCAAGTATGGAGTCATCGTAGAACACTTAAAAATGTAGTTAGTATATACACTGTGTAACGATTTTCCATAAATACTACACCATTAACAATTGAATAGTCAGATTATAAGACTAGAAATCCTTTTAAGGGCCTTGTCATATTACTCTAAAAATTTTAGGAATGTTTTAGAATGAACAAGTATCAATAAAGCATTCATAGATTCACTATTTGAGATGTTGACATATCTGCCCAGACAGTGACATTAACATATAAAGAATTCATTTTACAGTTCTACGAGCAAGAAGTTCAACCAATAATTGTCTTGCAATTAAAACTCTTCTATCATTTTTAGTCAACTATCTTCACTCTGCTCGATTGTGATTGAGTTATAGACAATGTTCTTCAATGTCTTTTTTATACTTTTATAATGAGCATGTTTAAACAATTTGGTGGGGAGTTTCTTCATTATATTCCAAAGACAAAAACGATGATGGGTGTTTAGAAATATATTTCAATTGCAATGGTCATTGATCGATATTGGTTAGTGATTATTGCCTTTGGAGCACGTTCATTCATACATGTCAACCATGCATTGAAAATCCAAATAAATGACTATGATTTTCAATGGACAATAAGCCACATCCTAGCAGCAAATTGATTGTCCGTGATGATTAACACCGATAAATAGCAAACAGCATATCATAACGGTTTGTCAAATATGTTGTGTCAAATGTAATGGCCTCCGAGAAGTACTCTTATGCAGACTTGCATCTTCCATCAGCCTAAAAGACATTCTTTATCTGGTTTTCCTCGTTCTCATCATATACATAAAAAAATAAACATATTTTTCATTCGGTATAAATACTAACATAGCGCTTTGACATCACCATTTCCTAACTGCAACCGCCTAGCTTTTGAAAATCATCAAAAGTAATATGATCATATCCACCAGCTTCAACTACAAGTGATTGATATATTTTTGAAAAAGTAATTCCAGCTTCATCGTTAAATCAATCCAATCTTCTATTCGTAGTTGGATCTAAAACCTTGTGAGATCTAAGATGTCTCGACTTGCCCGTGCTCAAGATATGGTTATGGTCATGGAAGACACTAGTTACCTCAACAACACCTTCATTCATAACCGCAACATTTATCTTCGCCTTACAGTTTGTCTTGGTGGAAGGTCTACATTATAAAATAGTTTTCCCCTTTGTAGAACATGCATCATTTTTGGCACAAGCAATGGAGAACCACTTTTGCTTGTCATCCGAACCATTACTTGTTCCTAGCTTAGAAATCCCAAAACCCTTTGATTGAGCATAGGCATTATAATATTCATGAAGCTCCTTATCGGTTTGAAAATTCATTCCAACACTAGAGATTTGAACATCATGGATTTGAACTTTGGGATCCATGAATCTACATAATAAGAGAGAAACTATATTAACAAAAAGAATAATGAATAAAAATTACAGCATTTCATCCCGAGCATGGACATGTTTTGGACCATTTCATCCCGAACATGGACATGTTCTAGACAATTTATTCCCCAACATGGGCATGTTCTGGATCATTTCGTTCCCAATATGGACATGTTCTGGAACATTTCGTCCACAACAGACCAATAATACCAATATTTCACCTTAGTTTATCAGACATAACACTTCATTTTTAAAAATTAAATTAAATTTTAGACATTACACATTCATCTTAAAATACATTACATTACAATTCATACATTATAGT